>NC_141814.1:2426742-2729772 GCF_057944985.1 Cucurbita pepo subsp. pepo | reverse complement strand
ATGTCCGTCCATTAAATTCAAAGCTACGTAAGTGATGAGTAGGCCTGAAATGGAAAATGAACGCATCAGTAAGCAAGACGAGGTCGAGTTGAGGATATCAACTTTTGATTGTTTTTAGTCCCGGTTTTTTGTTCTGACATGGAGAAACTATATGAAGAATACTAACAGTCGACGAAAGAAAAATAATGTAACAGGTGAAGCCCAAGCCCACCATTTCCCCCTATTCCCAGGTATTGTCCTCCGCTTTCTCTTCTTGGCTTCCCCTCAAGGTTTTAAAACGCATCTTCTAGGGAGAGGTTTCCACACCCCTATAATTCGTTCTCCTCTCTAACCGATATGGGATCTCACAATCCACCTCCCTTCGGGACCCAGCATCCTCGTTGGAACTCGTTCCCCTCTCCAATCGATGTGGGATCTCACAATCCACCTCGAGGCTCAGCGTCCTCATTGGCACACCGCTTGGTGTCCCCCCTTCAGGGTTCTGCCTTCTCGCTAGCACATCGCCCGGTGTCTAGCTCTGATACTATTCGTAACAACTCAAGCCCACCACTAGCAGATATTGTCCTCTTTGGGCTTTCCCTTCTAGGCTTCCCCTCAAAATTTTAAAGCGCGTCTCCTAGGGAGAGGTTTCCACACCCTTATAAAGAATGCTTCATTCCCCTCTCCAACCAACGTGGAATCTCACAGATAAAGCTCCAATGAATTCAAGACAATATACGTATGTTACAATTTACGAAAAAGGACTCCAATATTTGGAAATAAGAGATAAAATGAAGTAATCTGTTTGGAGATTGTCATAAGATTTTGTGTTGGTCATACCTGTGCCATAAGCAGTCATTGCCCAAACAAAGTAACCTGCTCGGAGTTTCTTCTTCGCAAGCCAATCATATCTGTAAAAAACAGGCAAACCACCATTAAGTTCCATGGACCATTGATGCAATCCCAGCTAAAAGAAACTTGCAGACATATTGAACATGTTCTACTCATTGCTTTCACCTTAGTGAAAATGCGACTACAAGTCCAGGCAAGATAATATCACCAAATCCGATAATGCTGTACCCTCCCCAAGGATCAAACATCCGTGGAATCTTAAGCAGCATGGGTATACCAACTTCTCCACTCTTATCACCACGAGCAACCTGAAATTCCAAAGAAAAAATAAGACAGGTCCTTGATAGAAACAAACCATATTGCCTATATAGATCAATGGAAAAGGGTATGGCTTTAGTAAACAACTCACCACTATCATAACGCTCTCGTGGAACCACCATTTCGAGACGAATACCCAAAAAATGTCGTACAAAAAGGCACAGCTGAGGAGAACCGTCCCAACCTGATGATAAGTGAAAACAAATTTAAAATTTAAGCTGTTAACTAAAACTGTCCCAACAACTAAAACCTTCCCAACATTCGCACTTGAATTTGATATATGTAAAGTTGTTTGTGATCTCAACAACGGATTATCGGCCCACGGGAGACAACATATAGTCTCTTTCACAATGCAATTTCGTAAGTTTCGATAAAATCTTTGTTTAGTTTATTAAAATATGGTACCTCTTAGATGATACAAAAAGAGGATATTATGACACAAAATGATGAGAATCATTTCATGCCATCGCCTCATAGTAGAAGCAATCAAGAAGATCAATAGGCAAACATGTGGAAGATAGCAAAGAAAAACCTGGAAATGTATGGAACTCAAAAATTACCTTGAGATTAGGAACTCGAACAATCTGGAGAACGGTAACTATGAGCGCAATACCCTGATTGAAAGTAGGAACGGGAAGCCATTTCAACAAAGTTTTAATGAAATCACATCAACAAATGGACAAACTTATAAATATGATATAAGATAGATCATTTCGAAAAGAAACAAAACAAAAAAAAAAAGGAAACAATGACGGAGGAATAGATATCATTCATTCCCAGCTTGGATAGCTTGGATACTGACTCATGAAACAATAAACTGTGAAATACTTTTGTTAGCACATCTACCAATGGAAGTAGTAGGTACATAACTCATACATACTATCCCCTTCTCTAACTTCTTAATAAAATGTTGATTGATTACAATATGTATTGTTCTACCATGTTGGATAGGATTATGAGCAATATTGATGGCTAATTTGCGCAATACAACTTTATCGAGCCTTCTCCTGTAACCTATAAGTTGTCAAGGATTATCTTCGACCAATAAATTCATCACATATTTCTGTTGTGATATGTAGATGCCATGAGCTGAGTAAGCTAATTCAATACCGAGAAAATACTTTAGTCTTCCACGTTATTTGAACTTGAATTCTCTCATCAATTCCCTTCTAAGTCCAACCTTTTCTTCTTCATTATCTTCAGTGACGATGATATGTCATCTACATACACTAGAAGCACAATAACTCCCCTTAATTCTAAGTGCTTGATAAAGAGAGTGGTATGGATTATGTTTTTAGTCCATACAGGGATTTTCTCAACTTTCTTCAAGTCTTGGAGGAATGCTCATGTAGATTTTCTGATACAGTTCGCCGTGAAGGAACACATTCTTCACATCGTACAACGAGGGCTACCAATTTAAGTTGGCAGCCAAGTACAACAATATTCTTACGGTATTCATCTTTACAATTGGGAAAAACTCTCCTGGTTATCTATACCGTAAGTTTGAGTATATCCTTTAACTACCAACCTTGCCATATACCTTTCCAAAGTTTCGTCAAATGAAAAGAAACAAGCTACCGGTGTGCAAAACTAAACCAAGGACCATAGGAAACATACTGAACCAATCAGAACAAGGCGGCAGTAAGTTAACTTTCATCAACTGTTCAGGTCATTGAAGTGTAAATGTTCAAGTGCCTTTTGCTTCAGTCAGAAAGTTAGTAATAATGCTGTCCAATTGTTACTTCTTTTTCTGATATGGGACAACTTGTTCTTAATAAATAGAGCAAACCACAAAATAAATAATCGAGCATTGAAAAGTTCTGCAATTAAAAATTATAATAAAATATATATTGAAAGAAAAAAGTAATGACTCCTGATATTTGATCCTCAACTTGGTAAAAGCTATCAAATGGAAAAGTGGAAAAGCAATGAAGCAAGCAAAATGAAAGACTGGAAATAGTGGGGTTTCTTACAAGGATGTCTTGGCCTATCCAAGCAAAAGATATTTTGTGATAGTAAGCCCAAAGAACAGCAAACGCTAAGCAGAAAGGAAAAACTGCCAACGTCAGATGGGACATGGCTCCAAAGAAGGGTACTTTGATATATGACTCAGCAGCATGTTCAAACCATCTGAAACTGTAGTTCTTATGTCGTTAGTTTCATCCCGCTAAAAGTTGAAAAGATATATGTTATGGAAAACTTCAAAATAATTCAAATTGTCACCCTCTCTTTTCTCAATGAAATACAGCATCATACTAGGAAATTATCCTCAAATTCATTAGTTATTAATCGGTTGACAGCGCAGTACGGTGCAAGGTGATACTATAAAAGTCGTAAAATTTTCTAGCTAGACAATATTGCCGCAGATACGAAGTCACAATGCCTCCAGCTAATTAATATAACTCAAAGATATTGAGCCCAAACTGTAAGAAAACATAAACAAGGATATGAACAAGTTGACAACAGATCCCCTGAATACTAATCTTATCTACAGCAGTTTTGGAGAAAAATAATAAATAGCAGAGGAAAAGGAGGAATCTTTTAAATGACGCATTCGGTAAGCCAACTAAGCCCATGGGAAAAGATTTGGTGGGAGAAATACCCAGAAAACATGCTATGTCAAACGAGAGTGAGAGAGAATCTATACTCTTTTCTTCGTTACGCATAGCAGTTATAGAAAATGAAGCATTAGACATGTGAGGGAAGATACATACCATGACAACAAAGCCACCAAGCAAGTTTGCAGTCCCTGTTGGTGCACAGAGATGTTATGAGGTACAGCCACATCACAACACAAGCAATGATTAAATTATTTAGATATTGATTTTAACCTAGCAATTATTCATATGACACGTGCATAATAGTGCGATGAATGTTTCAATAGTTCATGAAGCTAAGCTAGGGACCTTATAAGGCCTCAAGTTAGGGGGTGGAGTGATGGAGAGCTGTTCAGAAAAATCAGAAGCTAATGGATACACGTAAAGGTTAAAATGGATGCAAACAAATGGCAATACGATATCAGCAAAAGAGTTTTTCAAAATATAATTTTATTATATTAATTCTTTTATATCTGTTCATTATGATCAAACATCTGGAGATTCTGAGTCTTAAAACAATTTTCTTATGAATCAAAGAAATTGATTCAACATGCACATGATTTCATAGACAACTATTTACAAATGCAAAGCCATTTGTCCATCTAAACAACCCAACATAAAGAGAAGAACAGGCAAACCTCTGCACCGCCGATGCAAAATAGAACCACGAGAACTTCAAGAAACCAGGAAGACATTAATTTGTAGAGCATAACCAAGAAACATGAAGCGATCACGACAAAGAGAATTGCAGCTGTAGTGTTAATATCTATGTAACCACTGGAACCAGTGGCTTCCGTCTGCAGCAACTCATCTGAACCATCCTGCAAATGAAGTATATTCAGAAAAACTTTCCCCAAGGAGAAACTAGATAGAGAGGACTGTAGGACCTTCAACAGCTTATCATGCTCGATAGCTGCTTCTCGTGCAGTCCATGCAGACCAATAAGAAGCCACTAAGACAGTACCAACAGCCATAAGCCACAAAAATACTTCAGCGACGTCTACTACTGGTCGAAGTGGGGAATAAAGTTGCACAGATACTGAAATAACAGTAAGTTCACACTAAAATTGATTAAAATGGAATAGGAGGGAAAGAAAAACACAAAGGAATTACTGATTACAAAATTGAAGAGATTAAGTACACACCTGAGATGTGGTTCTTCAAATTTCTCTCAATACTATCACCAGCATCTTGAGGGAGCATGACAGCAGGTATGCCTATGGTTACATCAGTTTCATTCTCCTCACAGACCATCTTGAAAAGTTCTGAAAAAATGGGAATTCTCTTTTTCAAAAACAAAAAAGAACTTTTGGATTTTTATAAGAATTTAAGAAATATATTTTAAAATGGGGAGTTGCGATTGAGCCATTCAATCAGTTAAGTCCATCAACCTAATGGACTTGGAAACAAAAAACTATCGAAGCGATATGGTGGGCCCAATGATTCAACGCCTAGCAACAAAAATTAAAAACAAAAACAAAAAAGGAGACCTACGTTGAGTAAGCGACAGACACAGTTTCAGTCTTATAACAAGCCAGCTAAAGTTTAGGGGCTCTTAGAAGAACCGTTTTCTTTGGGATAACAAACAGAAAAAACATGTATAAATTTATAGAGACGGAGGTAGATAAAAAAGAGTTTTTTTCTTTTTTTTTTTTAAATATAAGAAATCGAGCTTTCATTCCGTTGAGTAATCGAGCTTTTATAGATCTCTCCCAACCTCTAAAATTTCTATGATGCCTCTCAAGCCAAATCTCCCAGACAACCACAAAGAAGCAAGCTTGCCAGAAATTTATCCTTCTCCCCAAAGGAGGAAAAAAGTATAACCACCTCTATCATAGCCCTACAATTCCTATTCGACGGTAAAGAAACACCAAAAGCCCCCGAAAAAGGGAACCAAATCAAAAATGAAAACTTGTGGTTCAATGACGTATGGTCAAGATCTTCTGCCACTCTATGTGAGGGAACCATGAGGCCCGAAAAAGAAGGGAGAATATCTCTACACATAATCTATAGTATTAGCTCTCCTATGTAAGCCATGTCAAGCAAAAAACTAAACCTTCCAAAGCAAGGGAAAATGATGAAGCTTATAATTTAAACGACTGGGAGTTGTGTTTTATTTTAGGCAACTGCTTGTATTTTTCCAGATTGTTGGATTAGTTAGCAGTTCGTCAAGTTTTAGTTGGTTATTCAGTTGTTTGTTACATTTATAGCCGTTGGAGTCTTGGTTCTTCAGGTGTTTTTTCTATTTGGCTATATTGAGGAAAGTAGGTAAGTTACAGATTTTTTGTGTTAATAAGTGAAAAAGAACGCAATAAAACTCGCTAAATCCCATTTAAACAGTCCCTAATCTTATATTTAATCATTTTTACCGTTTCTTTCCAGCCAGTACCAGGCAGAGCTTCCTAAGCATTTAACAGGAGAACGTCATCCTTAAGTGGAAATCTCAACCCAATAAATAACTGAGTGAGAACTCCTATCATTTCCTTTGGAAAACACCAGGCAACTCAGAAATTAAGGATATGAGTCCAACATCTGAGCACAGACATAATGTATAAAACGATGATTAACACCCTCACCACTATTTTTGGAAGTCGGCACAAAAGAGGGAGAAAAGTTTGGGCGAGGATTTCTTCTGTAGATCTTTTTCCTTATCTTTTTCTTGTTTCCCTTTTATAAGAAATAAATTTCATTTAAAGTGAAGAATACATAAGAGAGGACAAGAAATCTTCAAGGAGCTTTCAGAAACACTTCAGAGTTGGAATTGCCTTCAATTTTAGTCTCTTTCAATGATTTATAGTGTGTAACGAATCTTGAATCTCCTCTTGAGTCCATTATTTTATATAGTTATTTGGCTACACGACACTACAGTGCGCAACTCCCATTGAGTTCAGCAACTTCAGAGTTAGAATTGTGTTCAATTTCAGTCACTATTAGTGATTCATAGTGGGTAACGAATCTCGAATCTCGTAAGTCAGGAATAATATGTGATGAAAACAAATGTATGTTATGATAACGTTGTTATGCATGAAAGATTTGGTGCGTTGCATTGTATTAATGAACTAATGCTTTCTTATATGTGGGACCTCATGCATTTGTGTATTCATAAAAGTCATGAAATGTTAAACGTGTTCCCTTCTTTTCTATATGTTCAGATGGCATAAAAGTGATGCATGTCCAAAGGTTGTATGGGTATGAAATTGATTTATGTAGAGTCAATGTGTATGAAAGTCATGTACAAAGTGATGCATACCTGGTGAGTCCTAGAAAGTACGAAAGTGATGCTCACCTAGTAAGTTCAGTGTACATGGAACTATGTGTATAAAAGTGATGTGAATCTTGAGAAAAGAAAAGAAGTGGAACCCAAGACCAAGTTTTCGGTTCCACCATAGTCATGTAGTCTTAGTCATTATTGCATGTGTATGCATTTCCTAACCCCAGTACTGGGTCACTAACCCACACCCTGGATATTTTAATAAATATTTTTTACATTTTATTTTCAATAAGGACAAGGGCGTCCTAAGCAACTAACAGTGTTAGCTATAGAGGCTATGGGGGTAGCCAGGATAGAGTTGATTCCGCATTAGTTTTCTATGTGCTTTTTTTCTTTTTAAATGTTCTAAGCAAGCAAGTTTTTTGTTAGAAATAAGGATGAGATTTATGTTTTTAAGCTTTAAACTGTATGTTTGATTTCCATTTGATTAAGTCCTGAAAGACTTCCATAGCATACATGTGGTAATGATTCGGTCTGGTCATATTTTAGAAGTCGGGTCGTTATAGAGCATCTCAGTCTTTCCAGTTTGGTGGCATTCCCATTTTTTTACCTTCATCCTGGGGTCCTATCTTGATAGTTCTCTGAGGTTGTGTTTTGTTCCCTCTTCCTCTCCAGTTCATGCATCCTTCACACTTCCATATTCTTAGTGAAAGTTATATCCACAACTTGTTATTATGATATACATATATCTAACCTGACCATTGCAAAGAAAATTAACCTCAAAAGATCTTGCAGCCAAGAACAATAAGGAAAAGAAAATGTGTAGGTACCTTTACTGTTATTAATGATGAGGATGGCTGAAGCATTAGCATTTTCTGCAATATTTGCCTTCTTTGTGAAACTACAGTTTCCACGTCGTACCAAAATCACCTCCCCAGTCAGCTACAAGCACACCGAACAGTTCGATTTCAAATCAATGGAACTGTGAAGTATAAATATCAGAAAACCTTACCTTATTCTTAGGCATACTACAACAATCAGGAGGATCTGCCAGAGCAACTCTAGTATGGGTAGCATGTTTTTCCTTTGATTCCAAGGTCGGGCCAAATCGAGCACCAACACCAACATATTCAATGGCCGCTGCACCATTAACCCAAGTAGGGACTTTCACCTAAACAGAAAAATCAATGAGCTACAATATGTGTGTAGGATAAACTGATTACAATCCTCAAAATTATCACTATTTGAACAAGCAATCGATTCTACCACCAACATCCATCCATTGAATCTAACTCACATCCCAGTTCAACAAGCCTAATTCTAATTGTTTTGTTCCGAACCAAACCACGTGGCAGTTCGTCCTATTCAAATATTCACGACCAAGAAACACTCGATTCTCTTTCGGGTAGACCCTGAAAGGAGAAGGAAGGCTGGAATGCCAATCGGCGTCTATTATTGAATTCACCCGACCGATAGTACACCAAAAATGTCAAAGTCAACGAATGGGTAAGTCGCCAATCCCTAAAACGGAATATGTACCCATAACAAGATACAGCATAACAAGCAAGCATCATTTTATTAGTTCGTTGCTCTGTCATAGTGTCAGCAGCCAAATAGACTCAAGCAAAAAATGAATAATCAAATACATTTGGGAGACAGAGAGGGAACAAATGAAGAACCTCCATAAGCTAATAAATCATAAACTCGACCATCAACTCCCATATTTTCAATTGCTTTCAATTAATAGTCCAATACCCAAATTTTGCAATCATCAAATCCACACAATTCGAGTAGCAATAACAAAATATTCAAACTGAAACTTCGAAATAAGTTGAAATCAAGAACAAGAAGTAGAGAATAAGCAAAAGTGCTAACCAGAACGAAATTATTCTCACAACCAGGGCGCGCAGGTGCGACAGTGTCCTGATGAACTATATCCCCAGCAGAAACCAGCCTCAAAGTCAGCAACAAACCCAAAAGCACCGCAGTAATTACATCTTCCCGCGAATTCATCGCGGCCCAATAACCCCAGAACCGATTCCAATCCAAGATCCGAATCAAGTATTAGGGCTTTAACAAAGTGAATTCTCTAACAGAGAGAGAGAGAGAGAATCAAGGTTTATAGAAGAAGAACAAGAAGATCACAGGAAGCTACAAAAGAGAGAGAGAGAGAGAGAGAGAGAGAGAGAGGGAGATCGGTTGAGCCTTCAAACTTGAGTTTGATTTTGTATTGGGTCTTCGTTGGTATGGGCAAGAGAAACGAAAATGAACAGAAAACGGCGTGTACAAGAAGCGTTGAGTTGAATTTGGATTCCCTCTTGGCTCTTGTACTGGGTTTTTCTTTTTTAGAGCGATGAAATGAAGAATCCATCCATACCCGTTGCTGTTTATCCGTATAATCCACGCGTCACTGTGGCGTGGAGAACTGCTCAGGAGCTGACTCCATTATTGTCCTTTTCCCCAACCTCACGACCTCCATTATTGTACTCTCACAATTCATTGATCCCTACACGGAAAAACAAAAGCCTTTCTTCTTCAGTTTCCTCAATTGCTCTAACAATCCTTCAGAAGTTTGAGCAAGTTCTAGTGTTCTTAAGGTATTAATTAACGTTTTCCAGTGTAATTAAGAACATTTTCTTGTCCTTTAGTTGTAGGTAGGCATTTGTTTGGGATTATACACAACTTTTCTACTTCAATCTTAATTATTTGATAATATTTTCTATTTTTTTTATTATTATTGAAAAATGCCTGATTATCGTTTTTCAGTGTAATTACGGTATTAATTTTGAGTTTGTCAATGATAAAAGCCACTGAACTTCAAACTCGAGTTGAGAAAGAGAGCTAAGCCCTGGAGAGAAGGGCTTGATAGGTCATACGAGACAGCTCACGTACGGTTAGGGAGACGAGCCCCAACACATGGACTTGGGTCAACACTTATTTAATAGTCAGTCATCAATTAGAAGCGGGCAAGATGGTGATGAATTGTGATTGGTCCTAACCTTCAATAGTCCGAAATTTAGAAAAAAAAACACAAAGTATGTGATTCACCAAGAACGTATCTAACCATTTTACATTAGTGTGATAGGTAGTACGTGCTTGGCCATTTTTTTTTTTTTTCCTTAAAGCTTAAACTAATTCTTATCCTAACTTAATTGCAACCTAATTTTTTGTATTTTGAAATACGTTAGGTTATCAAATTTAACCTCTATATATATATATATATATATATATATATATATATTATTTGGCCCCAAAAGCATGGGATGTATTTTCTTTTATTTATTATAATTAAAATCTGGAAATAGATATTTGAACTGACTTTAAAAAAAATGTATTGATAATATTTATGTAAATGTATAATTAAAACAAAAGGCTGATAATATTTAAAAGTTATATAATACCTTAGGTAGGATGAAATAATAATGATATTAATAATTTTGAACTTAAATATAATAACAATAATAAATTTTAAAGGGCTAAATTAATAAAAATAGCATTTAATTTGTCTCAACCTATTTCTAAATTTCAAAAAAGTTTCAATAATATCTTTAAACTAAATTAAAAGATAATAATAATAAATATCCTTTAAACTTTTAATAGTATTTTTTAATCGTTTATATTTAAAAAAAAAATACTCATAAAATTATAGAAGTAAAGTTAACACTCTTTACTTTTATAAATAAAAAATAAAAAAATTATTATCGTCAATATATGTAAGATAAGAGTATTTAAAAAAAAAAATTAAAATCTAAGAGTATTTTAAAACAAAATATGAACGTTTCATTCCAAACTAATAGTAAGAATATTCCTGAATTTTTTTTAAATTTAAATATTTTTTTAGACTTCTTTTAAAATTTATAAATACTATTTAAATTTTTTTAAATTTAGGAGTAGTAAGATAAATGCTATATTTAAAAATATTTTTATTAATTTAATTCTTTTGGACTGTACTAAACAAATTTAAAGAAAATATTTAAGAAATTTGTTTTTTATTATAAAAAGAATTGTAATGAAGTTTGAGTCCTAAAGAAAAGGATTATTTCACACATGTTAATGCGTGCAAACCACGCTCGGGATCAAAAAGTATAAGCGCGTGGGGAGACAATGAGAGGTCGGTGACTGGCTACCGTCTGAACATGTTCCAACCTCCGTATTCAGCCGTACATAAAAAATTGTGCCTTATTGCAGGCTGATCCGACTTCACGTCGTAGTTATCACATTCTAACCAATCAGTACCAACCACGTGTCCAGTTTGATGATCTCGTCCGCATTTGATTCGAACCCCTTTTCTTTTAATTGGTAAATACAGAGCCCGCACATTACCATTTAAATTTCTTGTTTTTTTTATATAATTTATGGCAAAATTTTGAAAGAAAAACTTCTGACCTTTTTGGGGAATTGGATCCTTCAACTTTGTATTATAAAATTATTTAAGATGAATTATTTGATAAAAACTTACAATATTTATTTCAAAATATCCCATTTTTATTCTTGAATATCACTCATCTTTCTATCACTTTTAAAATTAATTAAAAAATTCTACCGCATAATATTTAAATTAGTTAACGAAAAGTCAACACCAATGACCAAAAGTAAATATTAATAGTGAAAATTTAAAGATAAAAATGTAAGATCTTCTTGAGACTCTGACAAGTTTAACTTAAAATTCAACCGTAAATATGTAAAATTTTGAAATTTAATGATCAAATTAAAACTAAAGCCAAAAGTTAAGAGTAAAAATGTAATATCTTAAAACTTATGGTCTAAATGAAAACTCAATGCGCGCAAAGTAAATAAAGAGAAAATAAATAGATAGGGATCCACTCCAAGCAAATTGGATCAGTAAGTCTGTCACGTTTCGAGAAAAATCTTATTGTTCGAGATAAAAGCCTAGCACAAATCCTACTCAAAACGAGATTCCAACCCAAAAGAGATCTAGGATTATGCCCGAGTGGGAGGTATAGGTAAGAGGGAAACGAGCTAACTTCACACCCAACCAAGGCTTGCAGTTTAGCACCACCAACTAGATTATTGAAAAAATAATCCCAAACCAATCTAATTATTTCAAACAAACAAAAAAAAAAAAAAAAAAAAATGTTATCGTCCCTAGGAATACCTTGCAAAGTCATTCAAAATATGCCCTAACAAGTTCAATCATCCCAATATAAATATAACGATCCAAGCCCACCGCTAGCAGATATTGTCCTCTTTGGACTTTCTCTTTCGGACTTCTTCGTTCTTCTCTCTAACCGATGTAGGATCTCACAATAAATGAACAAACTACCTTCTAAATCAAATACCTTCTTGTCTAAGACCAAATAAGATGTTCACTGGTTTGATAATCAAGAATATTCCCTACCTACAAAAATAAACTACCTTCGTTTTTTCTTGGTCCAGAAAGGAGGCATAGTTACTCGAGTTGGTGCTCGCTTCTTATCGAACATGGCAGTTTTACTCTCTTCTTCATCATCATTGTCGTCGTCATTTTCATTGTTCGGTACAGGAGTATCCTCCAACATCTTTCTAGCAGCTTGCTTTTTCCCAGCGTCCAACTTGGCATATAATTTTCTATCAAGTGGGTCATTAGAAGGTCCATTTCTGAACTGGCTACTTATTTTGGCTCCAAGTCCAAGTCTAGAGAAACAGGTCCAGAGCTAGTTAGAAAACAGCCTAATGCCATAGTAAGAGATCCAGATAGTTGAGTACTGACCTAGGAGGTCGATTTTCGGGCTCTACCACGGTTGATTTATTATCATTTGCAGTTTCTTTCCATTCGCAATTTGTCATCTTACTCATCAACTCCGCTGCCTGCACGTAAGATGGATACTCCGTTTATCAAATATCAGGACAATTCTTTATGCACAACGTCGTGACGTAATATTAAACCATAGATTTCTCTAATCCACAAACATAGGTCTTCATAGGAAGGCCCAGAATTTCACTTTAACATAGACTTCAAATGTGAGACACTTATTTAATCACAAATCTTTACTCATGTTACAGCACAATCTTTTTGAGTTCAACATGTATACCGGAGAAATTCGAACATCGAACCTCTTAGATCAGAGCATATATCTTAACTAGTTGACATTTTAGTGAGCTCATGTTGCAACATAATAAGCTTAGAGTGTGCCAAATTTCTCTACAAGATTTGAAGTTTTGTCAACAGAAAACTGAGGAAAAGTTGAAAGCTATCCAATCAAACAACAATGAAGGAGAACGCAAATAAGAACAAATTCAGAACCATGATGAACTGAGTAAAGAAATTTTAATTTATTACCAATTTCGCTGCGTCATTCAACTTAACAATTTCGGGAGGCCTAGATTTCTGCGGCCTTTCCATGTTGCTACTCATTGACCTTGCTGCTGCAACTTCAAGACCGCTATACTGCAAATAATCAGGCAATCTACGATGAAATTGTAAGGATTTCTGCAGGAATTTTGAACTTAACAACCGTCACGGAATGAAACGCCCCTACGTTTTCTAATATCAATATCAAGAATCCAAAATACACACTTCAACCCTAAATAATCTCACTAGAATTTTCAGTGGGCTACTTAATCAACTCCACAATTATTAAGCAAAAAAATCGTACAATAATCAAACAATACAGCGCACGAGTACCCGAGTAAGAGACCAGTAACGAATTTTCGGGGCGCTAAAAATCCAAACGATCCGAAATAAGGGTTTTCAGAACTAATTGAGCAGAATTTAAACTCAATCGATGTAAGCGACCCTAATGGAGTTGATTAAACTAGATTTTACCGCTTGTAAGTCGCGCCGGGAGGAGAGGGTTGCTGCAAGGATGTTCGTGGGGGTCGGCCGCCTTCCAGGTGGGTCTATCGCCGTCGCTGGATATGGTTCGACAAGGGGAGTACGTGCTTGCCGGAGAAGAGTAGGTGCCGCCGGAGGGTGAGGGAGCGAGGGAGAAAGGACAGAAAGGCGCAATTTTATTGAATAATTTTTCTATTGCAGAGTTGAGACCTTTTTCAAACTCGATTCAATCGTTGGAATTATAATTTTTTTTTTGGATTTTTAAATCTATTTTTAAACATTTGTATTTTCATTATATATTTTTAAAAATTACATTTTAAATATTTCAAAATTTATTTTTAGTAATAAATAATAATAAAATAATAATTATAGGTTACATTGATGAGTTTTATGTAATTTGAAGATGATAAAAAGAAATAAATTCGTTATTTAATAATGCAAATAAATTTTAAAGTTATATCTTTAAATTGGAAAATTGGTTCATGCAAATAAATTCATCACTATGTACTTCGAAGATGATAAAAAAAAAATTTTTTTTTTTTTTTTGTTTATGTTTGTCGGTTGAGTGTTGCTTATGAATTGTGTCAGATGTTCTGGTCATGTTTGTTTAGGTTATTTTACTTGCTTTTATGTTAGATAGGCCTTTATTATTCTTGTTGTGTCAATACCGGATTTATGGTCAGTTATCAAAATCATGTCTAACCCTGTCACGCAAAAATGTAGGGAATGTAACTAGTTGTCAATTATTCCTAACCGAGTTATATGCTATTAAATTCATTGTTGTTACTTATTCGCTTTTAGCCTATAACATTGATTCCTTTAAATTTGCTTTCAACCTAGATCCTCGCTTACGTTTTTTATAACATTTCTCTCAAACGTGAGTCGAGGCTCGAGTATACGTCAATATTGTCCTCGAAGTTCCAAATTAAATTTTATATTTTTATGTCCATGAATTTTATTTGAAAAGTAAAAATAAATACAATTTTTTTTTTTTTGGTGATATATTAAATACAATATTAATAGCCATATGTCAATGTCTTTTGAGGGTATACCTGTAATTAATTTCATTGAAGCTCATAAATTTCATATTTATTATATATAAATGTGTAATAAATCCTCAATAATATGGCCACCAAATTTAGAGGTTTTTTTTTTTTTTAAATGGTATTTTTTAAATTTTTTTAGTGGATTAATGTAACACGAATTGTTTTAGAATTGTTGTTTAGGGTTTAGGGTTTAGAATAAGTTCGAGGATTTGGAAGAACATATTAAAACATAAATTTTTATTATAAAATATTAATAATTTTGTCGTGACATAATTTATAATACAGGTAAAAACAAGAAGACTTATATATCGGGTTTTATACATAATTAGTTTTTAAATTTGACTATATGTCTAAATAATCATGGTACTTTCTTTTAGAGGGTTCAAATGACTTGGGTCTAGTTGGGTTCGGTTATAAACTATATCTGGATTGCTCGAGTCACACACTGAACTAACTCAAAATTTCAGGTTAGTCTAAAAGATTTTTTTAACTCAATTTATATACACCTCTACTTTTTTTTAGATAGAGAAGTGTTCTTTACTCGAGAAGAAGATAATTTAGGTAAGTGACTATGCATTTTCAATCGAACCGATTAAAAAAAAAGGTACAATTTCCCGTGCAACTTTAACCTAAAAGGTAAATACATTCTACAAATAGGAGAACCCTTTGTCCCAACCAACAACATAGTTTTTATACCAATTGTGACCATACAATATAAACAAGCAACTAAACATTTCCTTTTCTTGGTAAAAGAGGAGGGTCCCTACTCTTGGTTTCATAGGGACCTATCAGCAAAAAGAACATCTTCAATCCATGCCACAACGTTGAATGCCAGTCCTTCCAACACCCTCGAGTAACTCTCCAACACTGCTTGTCCCACGTCCTACAACATCAAATCTTATAAGTATCGGGATTCTAAAATGGGTTTAATAGATCTTTAAGCTTTTAATTTAGTGCATATTCGATCCATAAACGTTCAATTTTGTATCTAATATGCATTTTTAAAAGTTCGAAAATCGAGCATAACGTAAGTGGACAAGACATATACTCTTAACTTACCCTGTTGTATTGAATCTTGCTAGTGTCTAAGGTTGTTTGAGAAAGTTCGGGGAACCGTTGTTTCAAGGACAAAAGCAAGCTCTCAGCTCTTTCAGCTAAGATAGTGTTCTTGTCACCTTTATCACCTTCAGCCATTAGATCTTTTACCAATTCCCACGATGATTTTGAGTGGCATAGACATGCTTTCCTTCTCCATGTATACATTGAAGCCTCGATCCGGTCTGCAAGTTCGAGCGCATCGTGTTCAGATCCTATGTTCAAGCAATCGAGCAAATGATCGGGCGAGAATTTATCAGCACTATACATATAACGGTACATCGTATCGCCTATACTCGTCTTTCCACTCTGAAAAAATGAAAAATTGATTATTTCGTGAAAACCAATCAAAAAACGGATTTACATTGATCGAGAGTAAAGATTGCTATCTTCCTATGATCGGTTAGAGGACTAACCTTTGGAAGAGTGTCGATGTATGACTCGGGAATATCCATTTCAGCAAGAATAGTACTATTAATAGCCATAGCAGCTTTATGGATTTGATTTGCAAATTCACGGTTATTTCTTAGTTGTTTTCGTGCTTTCTCTGATAGACCACATGAAGGAATGCAAGGAACTGGCAACCACCATTTCTCTTCTTTCTGCAACGAAAGTCGGCGAAACGAAGCCGATTTTGAATGGTTCGAGTTCGAGTTCGATGATATGCTTCCTTCTTCAGCATACCAAAACTCCGTGTCGTGAAAACTGTCCAAAATGTCCTGCCAAAACCCAAACAAGATTGATAAATCACTCTCAAAATGTTTAACCAAAGTTTTATTACAAAGTTCTTATAGTGTTTTACCAAGAGCATCATGTCAAGCTTTTCCAATGCTGGAAGGTTTAGGTATATATCTGATCTTTGTCGGCTGTTCAAAACCTGAAAAAACCCCATCATTAGAACCGACATCCTAGCCGACAGACAATTTTGTTCTAAAAACAGAACCAATTTTGTTCTGAAAAAGACAGAGAAATGTCACCTCCATTGTTGTTCCATCGTCCAAGGTTTGAGATTCAGTGAAGAACTCAAGAATGTAATCACAAACAGATAACAGACAAGCCATTTCTCTCTTCCACATCGCCTTCTTCTCCGCCGGCAACGGCTCCAGTTTCAGATTCTGTCCGAACACCGTCGCTGATCAGACCAAAAAACAGAGCCAAAAGTTAAGACCCAGAATCAAAAAAAGTTAAAACAGTTCGGAAAAAGAAAAATCTGACCATAGAGATTAGTAATGGCGTTTGAGATTGTAACCGCCGTGCAAACCCCTTTCCCACTTCCGGACATGTCTTCTCCGAGCAAAAGCTTCGCAAATCTCTCCTTCATCATCTCTGTTTCTGCAACAACGTTAAAAAACTTGTGAATTTGTAAGAAGGAGGAGAAAATTCACAAAACCCACTCACCGGAATCCATGGCGTCTTGATCGTCGGGTTTATCTCCGGCGGTGAGTTTATATTTTCTGGCGGGAATCGATGGAGAGGGCTCAGTACAGAAACTGGTATCGTCGGTGGTGGGGTCGGAGAAGGCAGAGGCGTCGGAGCTGGTTCTGCAGTAAGAGAAAGAGTAGGCGAGGCTGGGCGGAGATTGGCCGGAAGTTTCAGAAACGGTGGATGGGTCATTTAGATCCATGGAAGAGGAGGAAGGGCAGAAACCCAGATGAAATTTTTGGTCGGAGATGGAGAATTTCTCCATTGGAAGCTTTGATTTGGTTAATAAATTTGAATTCTGAAGAAGAAGAAGAAGAAGAAGAGAGTTAAAAGGATTTTTGAATTGGTATTCCCTCCTTGTGGGTTGCTTTCTTTTCCCTTTTTCTTTCTCTGAAATTTCTTTTTGTTTCTTTTGGAAAAAGAGAGGGAAGCAGCTCTGCAACTTTAGGACCAGAGAAAACAGGGGAATTCCGCCATGGAAATGGAGTTTATACACAATTTCAAGCTTTCAAATCCACAGGGATATTCTAAATATATTATGTCTATCTAAATTTTTATTTATTTATTCAATTTTCGGTATAATATTTCAAATTTCAAAATAATTTTTATTTGGTTCTTAGGTTAATTTTTATATTAATTAATTATTGTCACTAATTTATTTTTATTATTATTAATTTTACATTATAATATTTAATTTAGTTAATTTAGAGTATTAAAGGATAAAATTGAAATTAAACTCCAAAATTAGATAAAAATGTAAAAATTTTAAATATATGGATTAAATAAAATATATATTCATAATTTATGATGGAGCAATTTTTTCATTAATTAATTTGTATTAAATTAAAAAAAATCATTTAAAGATTGAAGATAAGATAGCAATAAAATTATTAATGATTTTTTACTTATCTTATTAATCAATTATATAGTTCATTTTTATAATTGAAAATAATTAAAAATTCTTTTCTAACCATTAATTTTTAAAATTTTAAATATGCACCAAACAATAATAAAACCAACCACATTAAATTAAAATATTCTCGAATTTTAGTCTAAATTTTCAAAAATATTTTAATTAAAATATCCTATTTTATTTTCCAAAAATTTAGACACAATAATTTGCTCTTCTTTCAATTTTCTTTTTTTTTTTAAATAATTTTTTCATATATATATATATATATATATATATATATATATATATATATATATATATATGAAAAAAAATGAAGAAAAAAAGAATAATATTTAAATAGATAATGTAAAAGAAGTTGCATGGTCGTGAGGAATACGTGCCGTCCACCTTCGTAAGAGTTCTGAAAATATATATTAATATTTTATATTATATACACACACGATGGGATTTGACTTTTATTTAAAAAGTTTAATATTTTAAATTTATATTAAATTAAAAAAATAAATTATTACACATTTTAGTCGTGATATTTAATTAATTTTTGTTATTTTAGTTTAATAGGTATCAAATTTTAAATATTTTTAAAACATAATAATTTAACTTATGCTTAATTAAATTTAATAAAAATATATGATAAAATCAAATTTTAGTTTTTTTTATTTTAATTTTGTTGTTATTTTATTTCCCATAACTTAATTAGTTATAAAAATTATTCAATATATATATATATATATATATATATATATATATATATATATATATCTAATGATAAATTTCAATAAATTTTGATATAGTTTCATTTTTTAAAAAATTATTGGATTCGTTTTAAAAAAAATTACACTTTTTAATACTAAATAAATAAATAATATTATTATAACTAATGTCATATCGACTTTGTTTGAGATAGAAGTCTCGTGAAGTCTTTAAGTAATAGTAAAATTTAGATTATTTGAAGTTAGATTGTGAGTTACATTAAGCCACGGGACTTAATCCACGTGGTCGGGTCAAATCAATATGTTGACCATTGGATTGGCCTATTAAATTTGCCCCAAATTTTCTTCCAACCTTACCATACAAACCGTGTGCCTTTAGTTTTCATTTTTTTAAAATTCATTTTGGTCCCAATTTTGAGGCAATTTATTTAATTTTGGTCCATGAATTCTAGTATATTTAATATTCAATATTATATTTCTATTTCCAAAAAATAAATTATTTCATATCACCCAACTAACTCATTTACTATTATTATCCATGATTAATACCAAATATTGATTATCAACTTAACTATATCTAAAATTTAAATTCATATTTTAAAATATGTTATTGATAAAAGTAAAAATATTGATTGATTGTTATTATATATATATTTTTTTTTATAAGTTATATTTATAACAAACGATCAAACGTTATTATATATATATATATATATATATATATTTTTGTAAGGTATATTGATAATCATGATTTTTTTTAAAAATAATAAATAAAAATTCAAACGTTATTTTGTTTTTATTTTTTCTAAGGTAGATTTAATAAAAATTCAAACATTAATTTGTTTTTATTTTTATAAGTTAGATTTCTAAGGCACTGCCGATAACTCACCGAGACTCGGGTGAGAGCTAAGTATCCTAACCATCTACACTACAACGAACTTGTCCACCAATTGGTTGTTAAGATATTATTTTATTTATTTACAAGTTACTGTCGAGGACTCACGGTTCTTTTTAAGAAAAAAAATAACAAATGAAAAACTCAAATTCCGTTGCCGGGACTTGAACCCCGGTCTGTCAACTCAAGTGAGAGCAGAGAATCCTAGCCAACTAGAGTACAAACTCCGTTGCCGGGACTTGAACACAGGTCTATCATGATTGTTATTATATATATATTTTTTTTTATAAGTTATATTTATAACAAACGATCAAACGTTATTATATATATATATATATATATATATATATATATATATATATATATATATATATATATATATATTTTTGTAAGGTATATTGATAATCATGATTTTTTTTAAAAATAATAAATAAAAATTCAAACGTTATTTTGTTTTTATTTTTTCTAAGGTAGATTTAATAAAAATTCAAACATTAATTTGTTTTTATTTTTATAAGTTAGATTTCTAAGGCACTGCCGATAACTCACCGAGACTCGGGTGAGAGCTAAGTATCCTAACCATCTACACTACAACGAACTTGTCCACCAATTGGTTGTTAAGATATTATTTTATTTATTTACAAGTTACTGTCGAGGACTCACGGTTCTTTTTAAGAAAAAAAATAACAAATGAAAAACTCAAATTCCGTTGCCGGGACTTGAACCCCGGTCTGTCAACTCAAGTGAGAGCAGAGAATCCTAGCCAACTAGAGTACAAACTCCGTTGCCGGGACTTGAACACAGGTCTATCAAATTCCGTTGCTTGGAATTGAACCCGGGTCTCTCAGGTGTGAGCAGAGAATCCTAGCCAAGGGACTTGAACCTGGGTCTCTCGAGTGAGAGCCGAGTATCCTAACCAACTAGACTACAACAGAACTGCCCATTAATCGGTTGTTATGATTTTATTTTTTTTTATTTTTCTAAGGTAGATTTGCCGAGAACTCACGGTTCTTTATCGAAAAAAAAAAGAATAAACATTGTCAGGACTTGAACCCGGGTCAATCAGGTGAAACCCGAGTATCCTAACAAACTACACTACAACAAAATTGCCCATCAATTGATAGTTATGATTTTATTTTTATTTTATTTTTATAAGGTAGATTTACAAGGCACTACCGAGAACTCACGGTTCTTTATCGAAAAAAAAATTAATAAACGAAAATTGAAATTCCGTTGCCGGGACATGAACCCGGGTCTCTCGGGTGAGAGCCGAGTATCCTAACCAACTAGACTACAATGGAATTGCCAATCGATCGGTCGTTATGATTTTATTTTTTTTATTTTTCCAAGGTAGATTTACAAGGCACTGCTGAGACATCGCGGTTCTTTATCGAAAAAAAAATAATAAACGAAAATTGAAATTTCGTTGAAGAGACTTGAACGCAGGTCTCTCGGGTGAGATCCGAGTATCCTAACCAACTAGACTACAACGGAATTGCCCATTGATCGGTCGTTATGAATTTATTTTTTTTATTTTTCCAAGGGGGTTCCTTTTCAAAAGAAAAATAATAATAATGATAAACGAAAATTCAAATTCCGTTGCCGGAACAAGAACCCAGGTCTCTTGGGTGAGAGCCGAGTATCCTAACCAACTAGACTACAACAGAATTGGCCATCGATTGGTCGTTATGATTTTATTTTTTTTTATTTTTCCAAGGTAGATTTACAAGGCACTGTCGAGACCTCGCGCGGTTCCTTTTCAAAAGAAAAATAATAATAGTGATAAACGAAAATTCAAATTCCGTTGCCGGAACATGAACCCAGGTCTTTCGGGTGAGAGCCGAGTATCCTAACCAACTAGACTACAACGGAATTGCCCATCGATCGGTCGTTATGATTTTATTTTTTTTATTTTTCCAAGGTAGATTTACAAGGCACTGCCGAGACCTCGCGCGGTTCCTTTTCAAAAGAAAAATAATGATAAACGAAAAATTCAAATTTCGTTGCCGGGACTTGAACCCGGGCCTCTCGGGTGAGAGCCAAGTTTCCTAACCAACTAGACTACAACGGAACTGCCCATCGATCTGTCGTTATGATTTTATTTTTTTTATTTTTCCAAGGTAGATTTACAAGGCACTGCCGAGACCTCGCGCGGTTCCTTTTCAAAAGAAAAATAATGATAAACGAAAAATTCAAATTTCGTTGCCGGGACTTGAACCCGGGCCTCTCGGGTGAGAGCCAAGTATCCTAACCAACTAGACTACAACGGAACTGCCCATCGATCGGTCGTTATGATTTTATTTTTTTTATTTTTCCAAGGTAGATTTACAAGGCACTACCGAGACCTCGCGCGGTTCCCTTTCAAAAGAAAAATAATGATAATGATAAAGCGAAAAATTCAAATTCCGTTGCCGGGACTTGAACCCGGGTCTCTCAGGTGAGAGCCGAGTATCCTAACCAACTAGACTACAACGGAACAACCCATCGATCGGTCGTTATGATTTGATTTTTTTTATTTTTCCAAGGTAGATTTACAAGGCACTGCCGAGACCTCGCGCGGTTCCTTTTCAAAAGAAAAATAATGATAATGATAAACGAAAAATTCAAATTCCGTTGCCGGGACTTGAACCCGGGTCTCTCGGGTGAGAGCCGAGTATCCTAACCAACTAGACTACAACGGAACTGCCCATCGATCGGTCGTTATGATTTTATTTTTTTTATTTTTCCAAGGTAGATTTACAAGGCACTGCCGAGACCTCACGCGGTTCCTTTTCAAAAGAAAAATAATGATAATGATAAACGAAAAATTCAAATTCCGTTGCCGGGACTTGAACCCGGGTCTCTCGGGTGAGAGCCGAGTATCCTAACCAACTAGACTACAACGGAACTGCCCATCGATCGGTCGTTATGATTTTATTTTTTTTATTTTTCCAAGGTAGATTTACAAGGCACCGCCGAGACCTCGCGCGGTTCCTTTTCAAAAGAAAAATAATGATAATGATAAACGAAAAATTCAAATTCCGTTGCCGGGACTTGAACCCGGGTCTCTCGGGTGAGAGCCAAGTATCCTAACAAACTAGACTACAACGGAATTGCCCATCGATCGGTCGTTATGATTTTATTTTTTTTATTTTTCCAAGGTAGATTTACAAGGCACTGCCGAGACCTCGCGCGGTTCCTTTTCAAAAGAAAAATAATGATAAACGAAAAATTCAAATTCCGTTGCCGGGACTTGAACCCGGGTCTCTCGGGTGAGAGCCAAGTATCCTAACCAACTAGACTACAACGGAACTGCCCATCGATCGGTCGTTATGATTTTATTTTTTTTATTTTTCCAAGGTAGATTTACAAGGCACTACCGAGACCTCGCGCGGTTCCTTTTCAAAAGAAAAATAATGATAATGATAAAGCGAAAAATTCAAATTCCGTTGCCGGGACTTGAACCCAGGTCTCTCGGGTGAGAGCCGAGTATCCTAACCAACTAGACTACAACGGAACAACCCATCGATCGGTCGTTATGATTTGATTTTTTTTTATTTTTCCAAGGTAGATTTACAAGGCACTGCCGAGACCTCGCGCGGTTCCTTTTCAAAAGAAAAATAATGATAATGATAAACGAAAAATTCAAATTCCGTTGCCGGGACTTGAACCCGGGTCTCTCGGGTGAAAGCCGAGTATCCTAACCAACTAGACTACAAAGGAACTGCCCATCGATCGGTCGTTATGATTTTATTTTTTTTATTTTTCCAAGGTAGATTTACAAGGCACTGCCGAGACCTCGCGGTTCCTTTTCAAAAGAAAAATAATGATAATGATAAACGAAAAATTGAAATTCCGTTGCCGGGACTTGAACCCGGGTCTCTCGGGTGAGAGCCGAGTATCCTAACCAATTAGACTACAACGGAATTGCCCGTCGATTGGTTCCAAGGTAGATTTACAAGGCACTGTCGAGACCTCGCGCGGTTCCTTTTCAAAAGAAAAATAATGATAATGATAAACGAAAAATTGAAATTCCGTTGTCGGGACTTGAACCCGGGTCTCTCGGGTGAGAGCCGAGTATCCTAACCAACTAGACTACAACGGAACTGCCCATTGATCGGTCGTTATGATTTTATTTTTCCAAGGTAGATTTACAAGGCACTGCCGAGACCTCGCGCGGTTCCTTTTCAAAAGAAAAATAATGATAATTATAAACGAAAAATTGAAATTCCGTTGCCGGGACTTGAACCCGGGTCTCTCAAGTGAGAGCCGAGTATCCTAACCAACTAGACTACAACGGAACTGCCCATCGATCGGTCGTTATGATTTTATTTTTTTTATTTTTCCAAGGTAGATTTACAAGGCACGGCCGAGACCTCGCGCGGTTCCTTTTCAAAAGAAAAATAATGATAATGATAAAGCGAAAAATTCAAATTCCGTTGCCGAGACTTGAACCCGGGTCTCTCGGGTGAGAGCCGAGTATCCTAACCAACTAGACTACAACGGAACTGCCCATCGATCGGTCGTTATGATTTTATTTTTTTTATTTTTCCAAGGTAGATTTACAAGGCACTGGCGAGACCTCGCGCGGTTCGTTTTCAAAAGAAAAATAATGATAAACGAAAAATTCAAATTCCGTTGTCGGGACTTTAACCCGGGTCTCTCGAGTGAGAGCCGAGTATCCTAACCAACTAGACTACAACGGAACTGCCCATCGATTGGTCGTTATGATTTTATTTTTTTTATTTTTCCAAGGTAGATTTACAAGGCACTGCCGAGACCTCGCGCGGTTCCTTTTCAAAAGAAAAATAATGATAATGATAAAGCGAAAAATTCAAATTTCGTTGCCGGGGCTTGAACCCGGGTCTCTCGGGTGAGAGCCGAGTATCCTAACCAACTAGACTACAACGGAACTGCCCATCGATCGGTCGTTATGATTTTATTTTTTTTATTTTTCCAAGGTAGATTTACAAGCCACTGCCGAGACCTCGCGCGGTTCCTTTCCAAAAGAAAAATAATGATAATGATAAAGCGAAAAATTCAAATTTCGTTGCCAGGACTTGAACCCGGGTCTCTCGAGTGAGAGCCGAGTATCCTAACCAACTAGACTACAACGGAACTGCCCATCGATTGGTCGTTATGATTTTATTTTTTTTTTATTTTTCCAAGGTAGATTTACAAGCCACTGCCGAGACCTCGCGCGGTTCCTTTTCAAAAGAAAAATAATGATAAACGAAAAATTCAAATTCCGTTGCCGGGACTTGAACCCGGGTCTGTCGGGTGAGAGCCGAGTATCCTAACCAACTAGACTACAACGGAACTGCCCATCGATCGGTCGTTATGATTTTATTTTTCCAAGGTAGATTTACAAGGTACTGCCGAGACCTCGCGCGGTTCCTTTTCAAAAGAAAAATAATGATAATTATAAAAGAAAAATTGAAATTCCGTTGCCGGGACTTGAACCCGGGTCTCTCGAGTGAGAGCCGAGTATCCTAACCAACTAGACTACAACGGAACTGCCCATCGATCGGTCGTTATGATTTTTTTTTTTTTTTTTTCCAAGGTAGATTTACAAGGCACTGCCGAGACCTCGCGCGGTTCCTTTTCAAAAGAAAAATAATGATAATGATAAAGCGAAATATTCAAATTCCGTTGCCGAGACTTGAACCCGGGTCTCTCGGGTGAGAGCCGAGTATCCTAACCAACTAGACTACAACGGAACTGCCCATCGATCGGTCGTTATGATTTTATTTTTTTTATTTTTCCAAGGTAGATTTACAAGGCGCTGCCGAGACCTCGCGCAGTTCCTTTTCAAAAGAAAATTAATGATAATGATAAACGAAAAATTGAAATTCCGTTGCCGGGACTTGAACCCGGGTCTCTCGGGTGAGAGCCGAGTATCCTAACCAACTAGACTACAACGGAACTGCCCATCGATCGGTCGTTATGATTTTATTTTTCCAAGGTAGATTTACAAGGTACTGCCGAGACCTCGCGCGGTTCCTTTTCAAAAGAAAAATAATGATAATTATAAAAGAAAAATTGAAATTCCGTTGCCGGGACTTGAACCCGGGTCTCTCGAGTGAGAGCCGAGTATCCTAACCAACTAGACTACAACGGAACTGCCCATCGATCGGTCGTTATGATTTTTTTTTTTTTTTTTTCCAAGGTAGATTTACAAGGCACTGCCGAGACCTCGCGCGGTTCCTTTTCAAAAGAAAAATAATGATAATGATAAAGCGAAATATTCAAATTCCGTTGCCGAGACTTGAACCCGGGTCTCTCGGGTGAGAGCCGAGTATCCTAACCAACTAGACTACAACGGAATTGCCCATCGATCGGTCGTTATGATTTTATTTTTTTTATTTTTCCAAGGTAGATTTACAAGGCACTGCCGAGACCTCGCGCGGTTCCTTTTCAAAAGAAAAATAATGATAAACGAAAAATTCAAATTCCGTTGCCGGGACTTGAACCCGGGTCTCTCGGGTGAGAGCCGAGTATCCTAACCAACTAGACTACAACGGAACTGCCCATCGATTGGTCGTTATGATTTTATTTTTTTTATTTTTCCAAGGTAGATTTAAAAGGCACTGCCGAGACCTCGCGCGGTTCCTTTTCAAAAGAAAAATAATGATAATGATAAAGCGAAAAATTCAAATTCCGTTGCCGGAACTTGAACCCGGGTCTCTCGGGTGAGAGCCGAGTACCCTAACCAACTAGACTACAACGGAACTGCCCATCGATCGGTCGTTATGATTTTATTTTTTTTATTTTTCCAAGGTAGATTTACAAGCCACTGCCGAGACCTCGCGCGGTTCCTTTCCAAAAGAAAAATAATGATAACGATAAAGCGAAAAATTCAAATCTCGTTGCCAGGACTTGAACCCGGGTCTCTCGGGTGAGAGCCGAGTATCCTAACCAACTAGACTACAACGGAACTGCCCATCGATTTGTCGTTATGATTTTATTTTTTTTTTATTTTTCCAAGGTAGATTTACAAGGCACCGCCGAGACCTCGCGCGGTTCCTTTTCAAAAGAAAAATAATGATAAACGAAAAATTCAAATTCCGTTGCCGGGACTTGAACCCGGGTCTGTCGGGTGAGAGCCGAGTATCCTAACCAACTAGACTATAACAGAACTGCCCATCAATCGGTCGTTATGATTTTATTTTTTTTATTTTTCCAAGATAGATTTACAACGCGCTGCCGAGACCTCGCGCGGTTCCTTTTCAAAAGAAAATTAATGATAATGATAAACGAAAAATTGAAATTCCGTTGCCGGGTCTTGAACCCGGGTCTCTCGGGTGAGAGCCGAGTATCCTAACCAACTAGACTACAACGGAACTGCCCATCGATTGGTCGTTATGATTTTATTTTTTTTTATTTTTCCAAGGTAGATTTACAAGGCACCGCCGAGACCTCGCGCGGTTCCTTTTCAAAAGAAAAATAATGATAAACGAAAAATTCAAATTCCGTTGCCGGGACTTGAACCCGGGTCTATCGGGTGAGAGCCGAGTATCCTAACCAACTAGACTATAACAGAACTGCCCATCGATCGGTCGTTATGATTTTATTTTTTTTATTTTTCCAAGGTAGATTTACAAGGCACCGCCGAGACCTCGCGCGGTTCCTTTCCAAAAGAAAAATAATGATAATGATAAAGCGAAAAATTCAAATCTCGTTGCCAGGACTTGAACCCGGGTCTATCGGGTGAGAGCCGAGTATCCTAACCAACTAGACTATAACAGAACTGCCCATCGATCGGTCGTTATGATTTTATTTTTTTTATTTTTCCAAGATAGATTTACAAGGCGCTGCCGAGACCTCGCGCGGTTCCTTTTCAAAAGAAAATTAATGATAATGATAAACGAAAAATTGAAATTCCGTTGCCGGGTCTTGAACCCGGGTCTCTCGGGTGAGAGCCGAGTATCCTAACCAACTAGACTACAACGGAACTGCCCATCGATCGGTCGTTATGATTTTATTTTTTTTATTTTTCCAAGGTAGATTTACAAGGCGCTGCCGAGACCTCGCGCGGTTCATTTTCAAAAGAAAATTAATGATAATGATAAACGAAAAATTGAAATTCCATTGCCGGGACTTGAACCCGAGTCTCTCGAGTGAGAGCCGAGTATCCTAACCAACTAGACTACAACAGAACTGCCCATCGATCGGTCGTTATGATTTTATTTTTTTTATTTTTCCAAGGTAGATTTACAAGGCACTGCCGAGACCTCACGCGGTTCCTTTTCAAAAGAAAAATAATGATAATGACAAACAAAAAATTCAAATTCCGTTGCCGGGACTTGAACCCGGGTCTCTCGGGTGAGAGCCGAGTATCCTAACCAATTAGACTACAACGGAATTGCCCGATGATCGGTTCCAAGGTAGATTTACAAGGCACTATCGAGACTTCGCGCGGTTCCTTTTCAAAAGAAAAATAATGATAATGATAAACGAAAAATTAAATTTCGTTGCCGGGACTTGAACTTGGGTCTCTCGGGTGAGAGCTGAGTATCCTAACCAACTAAACTACAACAGAATTGCCCATCGATCGGTCGTTATGATTTTATTTTTTTTATTTTTCCAAGGTAGATTTACAAGGCACTGCCGAGACCTCGCGCGGTTCCTTTTCAAAAGAAAAATAATGATAATGATAAACGAAAAATTCAAATTCCATTGCCGGGACTTGAACCCGGGTCTGTCGTCTGAGAGTCGAGTATCCTAACCAACTAGACTACAACAGAATTGCCCATCGATTGGTCGTTATGATTTTATTTTTTTTATTTTCCAGCGCGGTTCCTTTTCAAAAGAAAAATAATGATAGTGATAAACGAAAAATTCAAATTCCGTTGCCGGGACTTGAACCCGGGTCTCTCGGGTGAGAGCCGAGTATCCTAACCAACTAGACTACAACGGAACTGCCCATCGATCGATCGTTATGATTTTATTTTTTTTATTTTTCCAAGGTAGATTTACAAGGCACTGCCGAGACCTCGCGCGGTTCCTTTTCAAAAGAAAAATAATGATAATGATAAACGTTTGAAATTCCGTTGCCGGGACTTGAAACCCGGGTCTCTCGGGTGAGAGCCGAGTATCCTAACCAACTAGACTACAACGGAACTACCCATCGATCGGTCGTTATGATTTTATTTTTCCAAGGTAGATTTACAAGGCACTGCCGAGACCTCGCGCGGTTCCTTTTCAAAAGAAAAATAATGATAATGATAAACGAAAAATTCAAATTTCGTTGCCGGGACTTAAACCCGGGTCTCTCGGGTGAGAGCCGAGTATCCTAACCAACTAGACTACAACGGAACTGCCCATCGATCGGTCGTTATGATTTTATTTTTTTTATTTTTCCAAGGTAGATTTACAAGGCACTGCCGAGACCTCGCGCGGTTCCTTTTCAAAAGAAAAATAATGATAATGATAAACGTTTGAAATTCCGTTGCCGGGACTTGAAACCCGGGTCTCTCGGGTGAGAGCCGAGTATCCTAACCAACTAGACTACAACGGAACTACCCATCGATCGGTCGTTATGATTTTATTTTTCCAAGGTAGATTTACAAGGCACTGCCGAGACCTCGCGCGGTTCCTTTTCAAAAGAAAAATAATGATAATGATAAACGAAAAATTCAAATTTCGTTGCCGGGACTTAAACCCGGGTCTCTCGGGTGAGAGCCGAGTATCCTAACCAACTAGACTACAACGGAACTGCCCATCGATCGGTCGTTATGATTTTATTTTTTTTATTTTTCCAAGATAGATTTACAAGGCGCTGCCGAGACCTCGCGCGGTTCCTTTTCAAAAGAAAAATAATGATAATGATAAACGAAAAATTCAAATTCCGTTGCCGGGACTTGAACCCGGGTCTCTCGGGTGAGAGCCGAGTATCCTAACCAACTAGACTACAACAGAACTGCCCATCGATTGGTCGTTATGATTTTATTTTTTTTATTTTTCCAAGGTAGATTTACAAGGCACCGCCGAGACCTCGCGCGGTTCCTTTTCAAAAGAAAAATAATGATAAACGAAAAATTCAAATTCCGTTGCCGGGACTTGAACCCGGGTCTCTCGGGTGAGAGCCGAGTATCCTAACCAACTAGACTACAACGGAACTGCCCATCGATCGGTCGTTATGATTTTATTTTTTTTATTTTTCCAAGGTAGATTTACAAGGCACTGCCGAGACCTCACGCGGTTCCTTTTCAAAAGAAAAATAATGATAATGATAAACGAAAAATTCAAATTCCGTTGCCGGGACTTGAACCCGGGTCTCTCGGGTGAGAGCCGAGTATCCTAACCAACTAGACTACAACGGAACTGCCCATCGATTGGTCGTTATGATTTTATTTTTTTTATTTTTCCAAGGTAGATTTACAAGGCACCGCCGAGACCTCGCGCGGTTCCTTTTCAAAAGAAAAATAATGATAAACGAAAAATTCAAATTCCGTTGCCGGGACTTGAACCCGGGTCTCTCGGGTGAGAGCCGAGTATCCTAACCAACTAGACTACAACGGAACTGCCCATCGATTGGTCGTTATGATTTTATTTTTTTTATTTTTCCAAGGTAGATTTACAAGGCACTGCCGAGACCTCGTGCGGTTCCTTTTGAAAAGAAAAATAATGATAATGATAAAGCGAAAAATTCAAATTCCGTTGCCGGGACTTGAACCCGGGTCTGTCGGGTGAGAGCCGAGTATCCTAACCAACTAGACTACAACAGAACTGCCCATCGATCGGTCGTTATGATTTTATTTTTTTTATTTTTCCAAGGTAGATTTACAAGGCGCTGCCGAGACCTCGCGCGGTTCCTTTTCAAAAGAAAATTAATGATAATGATAAACGAAAAATTGAAATTCCATTGCCGGGACTTGAACCCGAGTCTCTAGGGTGAGAGCCGAGTATCCTAACCAACTAGACTACAACAGAACTGCCCATCGATCGGTCGTTATGATTTTATTTTTTTTATTTTTCCAAGGTAGATTTACAAGGCACTGCCGAGACCTCACGCGGTTCCTTTTCAAAAGAAAAATAATGATAATGACAAACGAAAAATTTAAATTCCGTTGCCGGGACTTGAACCCGAGTCTCTCGGGTGAGAGCCGAGTATCCTAACAAATTAGACTACAACGGAATTGCCCGTTGATCGGTTCCAAGGTAGATTTACAAGGCACTGTCGAGACCTCGCGCGGTTCCTTTTCAAAAGAAAAATAATGATAATGATAAACGAAAAATTCAAATTTCGTTGCCAGGACTTGAACCCGGGTCTCTCGGGTGAGAGCCGAGTATCCTAACCAACTATACTACAACAGAACTGCCCATCGATTGGTCGTTATGATTTTTTTTTTTTTTTTTTTCCAAGGTAGATTTACAAGGCACCGCCGAGACCTCGCGCGGTTCCTTTTCAAAAGAAAAATAATGATAAACGAAAAATTCAAATTCCGTTGCCGGGACTTGAACCCGGGTCTCTCGGGTGAGAGCCGAGTATCCTAACCAGCTAGACTACAACGGAACAACCCATCGATCGGTCGTTATGATTTGATTTTTTTTATTTTTCCAAGGTAGATTTACAAGGCACTGCCGAGACCTCGCGCGGTTCCTTTTCAAAAGAAAAATAATGATAATGATAAACGAAAAATTCAAATTCCGTTGCCGGGACTTGAACCCGGGTCTCTCGGGTGAGAGCCGAGTATCCTAACCAACTAGACTACAACGGAACTGCCCATCGATTGGTCGTTATGATTTTATTTTTTTTATTTTTCCAAGGTAGATTTACAAGGCACCGCCGAGACCTCGCGCGGTTCCTTTTCAAAAGAAAAATAATGATAAACGAAAAATTGAAATTCCGTTGCCGGGACTTGAACCCGGGTCTCTCGGGTGAGAGCCGAGTATCCTAACCAACTAGACTACAACGGAACTGCCCATCGATTGGTCGTTATGATTTTATTTTTTTTATTTTTCCAAGGTAGATTTACAAGGCACTGCCGAGACCTCGCGCGGTTCCTTTTCAAAAGAAAAATAATGATAATGATAAAGCGAAAAATTCAAATTCCGTTGCCGGGACTTGAACCCGGGTCTGTCGGGTGAGAGCCGAGTATCCTAACCAACTAGACTACAACGGAACTGCCCATCGATCGGTCGTTATGATTTTATTTTTTTTATTTTTCCAAGGTAGATTTACAAGCCACTGCCGAGACCTCGCGCGGTTCCTTTCCAAAAGAAAAATAATGATAATGATAAAGCGAAAAATTCAAATCTCGTTGCCAGGACTTGAACCCGGGTCTCTCGGGTGAGAGCCGAGTATCCTAACCAACTAGACTACAACGGAACTGCCCATCGATTGGTCGTTATGATTTTATTTTTTTTATTTTTCCAAGGTAGATTTACAAGGCACTGCCGAGACCTCGTGCGGTTCCTTTTGAAAAGAAAAATAATGATAATGATAAAGCGAAAAATTCAAATTCCGTTGCCGGGACTTGAACCCGGGTCTGTCGGGTGAGAGCCGAGTATCCTAACCAACTAGACTACAACAGAACTGCCCATCGATCGGTCGTTATGATTTTATTTTTTTTATTTTTCCAAGGTAGATTTACAAGGCGCTGCCGAGACCTCGCGCGGTTCCTTTTCAAAAGAAAATTAATGATAATGATAAACGAAAAATTGAAATTCCATTGCCGGGACTTGAACCCGAGTCTCTAGGGTGAGAGCCGAGTATCCTAACCAACTAGACTACAACAGAACTGCCCATCGATCGGTCGTTATGATTTTATTTTTTTTATTTTTCCAAGGTAGATTTACAAGGCGCTGCCGAGACCTCACGCGGTTCCTTTTCAAAAGAAAAATAATGATAATGACAAACGAAAAATTCAAATTCCGTTGGCGGGACTTGAACCCGGGTCTCTCGGGTGAGAGCCGAGTATCCTAACCAATTAGACTACAACAGAATTGCCCGTTGATCGGTTCCAAGGTAGATTTACAAGGCACTGTCGAGACCTCGCGCGGTTCCTTTTCAAAAGAAAAATAATGATAATGATAAACGAAAAATTAAATTTCGTTGCCGGGACTTGAACTCGGGTCTCTCGGGTGAGAGCTGAGCATCCTAACCAACTAGACTACAACAGAATTAACCATCGATCGGTCGTTATGATTTTATTTTTTTTATTTTTCCAAGGTAGATTTACAAGGCATTGCCGAGACCTCGCGCGGTTCCTTTTCAAAAGAAAAATAATGATAATGATAAACGAAAAATTCAAATTCCATTGCCGGGACTTGAACCCGGGTCTCTCGAGTGAGAGCCGAGTATCCTAACCAACTAGACTACAACGGAATTGCCCATCGATTGGTCTTTATGATTTTATTTTTTTTATTTTCCAGCGCGGTTCCTTTTCAAAAGAAAAATAATGATAGTGATAAACGAAAAATTCAAATTCCGTTGCCGGGACTTGAACCCGGGTCTCTCAGGTGAGAGCCGAGTATCCTAACCAACTAGACTACAACGGAACTACCCATCGATCGGTCGTTATGATTTTATTTTTCCAAGGTAGATTTACAAGGCACTGCAGAGACCTCGCGCGGTTCCTTTTCAAAAGAAAAATAATGATAATGATAAACGAAAAATTGAAATTCCGTTGCCGGGACTTGAACCCGGGTCTCTCGGGTGAGAGTCGAGTATCCTAACCAACTAGACTACAACGGAACTACCCATCGATCGGTCGTTATGATTTTATTTTTTTTATTTTTCCAAGGTAGATTTACAAGGCGCTGCCGAGACCTCGCGCGGTTCATTTTCAAAAGAAAAATAATGATAATGATAAACGAAAAATTCAAATTCCGTTGCCGGGACTTAAACCCGGGTCTCTCGGGTGAGAGCCGAGTATCCTAACCAACTAGACTACAACGGAACTGCCCATCGATCGGTCGTTATGATTTTATTTTTTTTATTTTTCCAAGGTAGATTTACAAGGCTCTGTCGAGACCTCACGCGGTTCCTGTTCAAAAGAAAAATAATGATAATGATAAACGAAGAATTCAAATTCCGTTGTCGGGACTTGAACCCGGGTCTCTCGGGTGAGAGCCGAGTATCCTAACCAATTAGACTACAACGGAATTGCCCGTCGATCGGTTCCAAGGTAGATTTACAAGGCACTGTCGAGACCTCGCGCGATTCCTTTTCAAAAGAAAAATAATAATGATAATGATAAACGAAAAATTGAAATTCCGTTGCCGGGACTTGAACCCGGGTCTCTCGGGTGAGAGCCGAGTATCCTAACCAACTAGACTACAACGGAACTGCCCATCGATCGGTCGTTATGATTTTATTTTTCTAAGGTAGATTTACAAGGCACTGCCGAGACCTCGCGCGGTTCCTTTTCAAAAGAAAAATAATGATAATTATAAACGAAAAATTGAAATTCCGTTGCCGGGACTTGAACCCGGGTCTCTCGAGTGAGAGCCGAGTATCCTAACCAACTAGACTACAACGGAACTGCCCATCGATTGGTCGTTATGATTTTATTTTTTTTATTTTTCCAAGGTAGATTTACAAGGCACTGCCGAGACCTCGCGCGGTTCCTTTTCAAAAGAAAAATAATGATAATGATAAAGCGAAAAATTCAAATTCCGTTGCCGAGACTTGAACCCGGGTGTCTCGGGTGAGAGCCGAGTATCCTAACCAACTAGACTACAACGGAACTGCCCATCGATCGGTCGTTATGATTTTATTTTTTTTATTTTTCCAAGGTAGATTTACAAGGCACTGCCGAAACCTCGCGCGGTTCCTTTTCAAAAGAAAAATAATGATAAACGAAAAATTCAAATTCCGTTGCCGGGACTTGAACCCGGGTCTCTCGGGTGAGAGCCGAGTATCCTAACCAACTAGACTACAATGGAACTGCCCATCGATTGGTCGTTATGATTTTATTTTTTTTATTTTTCCAAGGTAGATTTACAAGGCACTGCCGAGACCTCGCGCGGTTCCTTTTCAAAAGAAAAATAATGATAATGATAAACGTTCGAAATTCCGTTGCCGGGACTTGAACCCGGGTCTCTCGAGTGAGAGCCGAGTATCCTAACCAACTAGACTACAACGGAACTGCCCATCGATCAGTCGTTATGATTTTATTTTTTTTATTTTTCCAAGGTAGATTTACAAGGCACTGCCGAGACCTCGCGCGGTTCCTTTTCAAAAGAAAAATAATGATAATGATAAACGTTCGAAATTCCGTTGCCGGGACTTGAACCCGGGTCTCTCGGGTGAGAACCGAGTATCCTAACCAACTAGACTACAACGGAACTACCCATCGATCGGTCGTTATGATTTTATTTTTCCAAGGTAGATTTACAAGGCACTGCCGAGACCTCGCGCGGTTCCTTTTCAAAAGAAAAATAATGATAATTATAAACGAAAAATTGAAATTCCGTTGTCGGGACTTGAACCCGAGTCTCTCGGGTGAGAGCCGAGTATCCTAACCAACTAGACTACAATAGAACTGCCCATTGATCGGTCGTTATGATTTTATTTTTTTTATTTTTCCAAGGTAGATTTACAAGGCACTGCCGAGACCTCGCGCGGTTCCTTTTCAAAAGAAAAATAATGATAATGATAAAGCGAAAAATTCAAATTCCGTTGCCGGGACTTAAACCCGGGTCTCTCGGGTGAGAGCCGAGTATCCTAACCAACTAGACTACAACGGAACTGCCCATCGATCGGTCGTTATGATTTTATTTTTTTTATTTTTCCAAGGTAGATTTACAAGGCACTGTCGAGACCTCGCGCGGTTCCTTTTCAAAAGAAAAATAATGATAATGATAAACGAAAAATTCAAATTCCGTTGCCGGGACTTGAACCCGGGTCTCTCGGGTGAGAGCCGAGTATCCTAACCAATTAGACTACAACGGAATTGCCCGTCGATCGGTTCCAAGGTAGATTTACAAGGCACTGTCGAGACCTCGCGCGATTCCTTTTCAAAAGAAAAATAATAATGATAATGATAAACGAAAAATTGAAATTCCGTTGCCGGGACTTGAACCCGGGTCTCTCGGGTGAGAGCCGAGTATCCTAACCAACTAGACTACAACGGAACTGCTCATTGATCGGTCGTTATGATTTTATTTTTCCAAGGTAGATTTACAAGGCACTGCCGAGACCTCGCGCGGTTACTTTTCAAAAGAAAAATAATGATAATTATAAACGAAAAATTGAAATTCCGTTGCCGGGACTTGAACCCGGGTCTCTCGAGTGAGAGTCGAGTATCCTAACCAACTAGACTACAACAGAACTGTCCATCGATTGGTCGTTATGATTTTATTTTTTTTATTTTTCCAAGGTAGATTTACAAGGCACTGCCGAGACCTCGCGCGGTTCCTTTTCAAAAGAAAAATAATGATAATGATAAAGCGAAAAATTCAAATTCCGTTGCCGAGACTTGAACCCGGGTGTCTCGGGTGAGAGCCGAGTATCCTAACCAACTAGACTACAACGGAACTGCCCATCGATCGGTCGTTATGATTTTATTTTTTTTATTTTTCCAAGGTAGATTTACAAGGCACTGCCGAAACCTCGCGCGGTTCCTTTTCAAAAGAAAAATAATGATAAACGAAAAATTCAAATTCCGTTGCCGGGACTTGAACCCGGGTCTCTCGGGTGAGAGCCGAGTATCCTAACCAACTAGACTACAATGGAACTGTCCATCGATTGGTCGTTATGATTTTATTTTTTTTATTTTTCCAAGGTAGATTTACAAGGCACTGCCGAGACCTCGCGCGGTTCCTTTTCAAAAGAAAAATAATGATAATGATAAACGTTCGAAATTCCGTTGCCGGGACTTGAACCCGGGTCTCTCGAGTGAGAGCCGAGTATCCTAACCAACTAGACTACAACGGAACTGCCCATCGATCAGTCGTTATGATTTTATTTTTTTTATTTTTCCAAGGTAGATTTACAAGGCACTGCCGAGACCTCGCGCGGTTCCTTTTCAAAAGAAAAATAATGATAATGATAAACGTTCGAAATTCCGTTGCCGGGACTTGAACCCGGGGTCTCTCGGGTGAGAGCCGAGTATCCTAACCAACTAGACTACAACGGAACTACCCATCGATCGGTCGTTATGATTTTATTTTTCCAAGGTAGATTTACAAGGCACTGCCGAGACCTCGCGCGGTTCCTTTTCAAAAGAAAAATAATGATAATGATAAACGAAAAATTGAAATTCCGTTGCCGGGACTTGAACCCGAGTCTCTCGAGTGAGAGCCGAGTATCCTAACCAACTAGACTACAACAGAACTGCCCATCGATCGGTCGTTATGATTTTATTTTTTTTATTTTTCCAAGGTAGATTTACAAGGCACTGCCGAGACCTCGCGCGGTTCCTTTTCAAAAGAAAAATAATGATAATGATAAAGCGAAAAATTCAAATTCCGTTGCCGAGACTTGAACCCGGGTCTCTCGGGTGAGAGCCGAGTATCCTAACCAACTAGACTACAACGGAACTGCCCATCGATCGGTCGTTATGATTTTATTTTTTTTATTTTTCCAAGGTAGATTTACAAGGCACTGCCGAGACCTCGCGCGGTTCCTTTTCAAAAGAAAAATAATGATAAACGAAAAATTCAAATTCCGTTGCCGGGACTTGAACCCGAGTCTCTCGGGTGAGAGCCGAGTATCCTAACCAACTAGACTACAACGGAACTGCCCATCGATTGGTCGTTATGATTTTATTTTTTTTATTTTTCCAAGGTAGATTTACAAGGCACTCCCGAGACCTCGCGCGGTTCCTTTTCAAAATAAAAATAATCATAATGATAAAGCGAAAAATTCAAATTTCGTTGCCGGGACTTGAACCCGGGTCTGTCGGGTGAGAGCCGAGTATCCTAACCAACTAGACTACAACAGAACTGCCCATCGATCGGTCGTTATGATTTTATTTTTTTTATTTTTCCAAGGTAGATTTACAAGCCGCCGAGACCTCGCGCGGTTCCTTTTCAAAAGAAAAATAATGATAATGATAAAGCGAAAAATTCAAATTTCGTTGCCAGGACTTGAACCCGGGTCTCTCGGGTGAGAGCCGAGTATCCTAACCAAGTAGACTACAACGGAACTGCCCATCGATTGGTCGTTATGATTTTATTTTTTTTTATTTTTCCAAGGTAGATTTACAAGGCACCGCCGAGACCTCGCGCGGTTCCTTTTCAAAAGAAAAATAATGATAAACGAAAAATTCAAATTCCGTTGCCGGGACTTGAACCCGGGTCTGTCGGGTGAGAGTCGAGTATCCTAACCAACTAGACTACAACGGAACTGCCCATCGATCGGTCGTTATGATTTTATTTTTTTTATTTTTCCAAGGTAGATTTACAAGGCGCTGCCGAGACCTCGCGCGGTTCCTTTTCAAAAGAAAATTAATGATAATGATAAACGAAAAATTGAAATTCCGTTGCCGGGACTTGAACCCGGGTCTCTCGGGTGAGAGCCGAGTATCCTAACCAACTAGACTACAACAGAACTGCCCATCGATTGGTCGTTATGATTTTATTTTTTTTATTTTTCCAAGGTAGATTTACAAGGCGCTGCCGAGACCTCGCGCGGTTCCTTTTCAAAAGAAAATTAATGATAATGATAAACGAAAAATTGAAATTCCGTTGCCGGAACTTGAACCCGGGTCTCTCGGGTGAGAGCCGAGTATCCTAACCAACTAGACTACAACAGAACTGCCCATCGATTGGTCGTTATGATTTTATTTTTTTTATTTTTCCAAGGTAGATTTACAAGGCACCGCCGAGACCTCGCGCGGTTCCTTTTCAAAAGAAAAATAATGATAAACGAAAAATTCAAATTCCGTTGCCGGGACTTGAACCCGGGTCTCTCGGGTGAGAGCCGAGTATCCTAACCAACTAGACTACAACAGAACTGCCCATCGATTGGTCGTTATGATTTTATTTTTTTTATTTTTCCAAGGTAGATTTACAAGGCACTGCCGAGACCTCGCGCGGTTCCTTTTCAAAAGAAAAATAATGATAATGATAAAGCGAAAAATTCAAATTCCGTTGCCGGGACTTGAACCCGACATGGTCTGTCGGGTGAGAGCCGAGTATCCTAACCAACTAGACTACAACGGAACTACCCATCGATCGATCGTTATGATTTTATTTTTTTTATTTTTCCAAGGTAGATTTACAAGGCGCTGCCGAGACCTCGCGCGGTTCCTTTTCAAAAGAAAATTAATGATAATGATAAACGAAAAATTGAAATTCCATTGCCGGGACTTGAACCCGAGTCTCTCGGGTGAGAGCCGAGTATCCTAACCAACTAGACTACAACAGAACTGCCCATCGATCGGTCGTTATGATTTTATTTTTTTTATTTTTCCAAGGTAGATTTACAAGGCACTGCCGAGACCTCACGCGGTTCCTTTTCAAAAGAAAAATAATGATAATGACAAACGAAAAATTCAAATTCCGTTGCCGGGACTTGAACCCGAGTCTCTCGGGTGAGAGCCGAGTATCCTAACCAACTAGACTACAACGGAATTGCCCATGGATCGGTCGTTATGATTTTATTTTTTTTATTTTTCCAAGGTAGATTTACAAGGCACTGCCGAGACCTCGCGCGGTTTCTTTTCAAAAGAAAAATAATAATAATGATAAACAAAAAATTCAAATTCCGTTGCCGGGACTTGAACCCAGGTTTCTCGGGTGAGAGCCGAGTATCCTAACCCACTAGACTACAACGAAATTTCCCATTAATCGGTTGCTATGATTTTTTTTTTCTTAGGTAGATTTACAAGGCATTGTCGAGACAACACGGTTCTTTTTCAAAATAAAAATAATAATAATAAACGAAAATTCAAATTCTTTTGTCGGGACCTGAACGAGTGTGAGAGCAAGTATCCTAACCGATTTTACTACAACAAAATTTCTTATTATATTATCTTTTTATTTTTGTAAAGTTTATTTATTTATTTACTTTATTAAAAAAAATAAGTAAAATTTAGTTTAATTATTTTATTTTATTGAAAAAAAAAAACAAGGAAGAATCTACTTTATTTATTTATTTACTTACGTTAGGAGAATCTTTTGTCTTTTTTTTTTTTTTTTAACAATAAAAAAATAAAAAGTTTAATTTATTTAATTGAATAAAAGAGATATATAAATAAAAATTTAAGTGTGTGGTGCAAGTTAAATGCATTTCATTAAATTTATGAGGTGTTTTAGTCTTGAGGTGTGAAGTTTTATTTGGGATATAAAGTGGTTTTAACGTGAAGTTTGAGTTTGTGATAGTAGTTTTTCTTTTTCTGTAGTTTAGTTCTATTGTACTATACAACTAGAGTTAAGGCTCTGATGATTTGTTTCAAATTTTAGTTAATAAAGACGTAATGACTTGAGTTTCTAAAATTCTAGACTGATCCGAGTTTGTTTACATATGTATATCGACGTTAGTTTCAAAGTGGAAGGATGAAGGCATGCATGTTGCAAATTCATACGTTTCAAGAAAACATTTAAGTTTTTAATGGGTACACTTTAAAATCAAATTAGGTATAATGCATTCAAATTTATTTAAAAGAAATATAAATCTTTATAACCAATGTGATAAGACAATTCTATTCGATCAAGAGATAAGACTAGAATTAGATTAGACATTTCCTTTTGACACAACTCCAACGCATATATTCACAACTAACGAAGAGAAAAAAGAAAAATTCTAACTTAAAAAATATTTATTTATTTCATGAAACAGAAGAGGGAGGGAGTGGACAGAGATTTTTTTTATCTTAATTTATTTTTATAATTTTTTTTAGAAGACTTATTATATAAAAAAGAATTATTTATATTTGAATGGTTGAGTAAACAATTTATAAGTAAATTTTTTTTTAAAATAATAAATAATTAAATCAAATTGAGGCGAAGTCACTTTCAAAGAGACATTCAATCAATAAACATAATTTTATTTTTAAAAGTGTAGAAATAAATATTAAAATAATAAAATAAAAATAAAAATTTTAATAAATCCCTTGAAAAGAAATCCATGGTTCACGCAATTTGTCCACGTCACACGATTTGTGCGTATTCGAAGGCAAGGAGAAACATGAAAATCCCATGTTGGAGATAGGAGTTTAGCCAACGCGCTTCAAAGCACGTGTGACCCACACGGGGCACACCCCATCCCCCTCTCACGCTTATACCCTTACACGCCTCCTTCGTGCCACACCTCCACACGCGCGCGCGTGCGAAGACTTTCCTCCTCGCATGCTCGCACGCTTGAGAATCAATCTCTCTCTCCCTCTCTCTCTCTTTCTCGCCGGACCAGTGAATCGCCGTGGACTATCGAACCCATGTTCCTTGACTCTTCTCCGGTCGGACCCTGCCTGATTGACGGCAAATCGATTCTGAAGTACCTTGCCTTTCGCTGGAAAGGTTTCGTCATTTCCGCCAGAAAATTTTTAGGTTTTATTGGAGATTTAGGTGTTTATACCGATTTTTTTCTTTTCTTTTTGGTTTTTACTGTTTAATTGTTCTTCCAGAATTCGGAACTGAGATTTGAAATGTGTGAAGAAATCAGTTGGTTTCAGGCTTTGGAGACATGCGTGCCTTCTGCTGGTGCTGGTAGAGATTGTGCGATGAAAATCAAACGTGACGTACTTAAGGTAAGTACTGCAGCTTTCATTCTCGAGAAGTTTAAGCTACTTATGCGCTCGAATCAGACTCCCTTGTATACAATCTGTGTTTTCAGAAGTTAACTTTTCATGGTGTTTATGGATGATAGAATAGATATCGAATTCTTTTCGGACTGTGTAGTCTTAAATCAAATGAATAGCAGAATATTTCTAGCCAACAAGGCATGATGTTTCAACGTTCCATGAAAATTGAACTAGTTTCTTGTTCTGTCTCGTTGATGCATTAAAGATGTAATATGTTGAATTTCAATGTTCTAACTTGACTGAAAGTTTGAAATCTTCAAACTCTAAAATTGTTTTGAATTTTTATTGGATGTTTATATGTTAGAAGTTCGACATGTAATAGTTAATTTCTTGTTTGATTTTGTTGGCAGTGTACTTTTTCCTGCCAGCTTTGTAGAGAAGTCCAAGCGCATAGTGGTAGTGGTACCATATGGAACACGTTATCTGGACAATAATTGTTGCTAGATTGAGAAATAGTGGAATTCCAGTATATTATTTTGAAACAACGTGATTATGGCAACAAATATGCAAAAAATGATAGGCACGAGTGAGGAAGATGATGATGAAGATGTGGAGATGGATGTAAAAGAGGAGGATGGTGAAGAAGACGATGGGGAGAGGCGGGTTCGTACTTCGTTAATAGTTGGGGATGATGGAGGAATGGTGTCGAGTGGTAGCAACAACAACCAGTTTGAACAGCACCATGTGCAAGAACAATTGGGCACCCCTGGGGGTGGCCGTAGGTGTCGACCGCTGGAAGAGAAAGAGAGAACGAAACTGAGAGAGCGGCATCGAAGGGCAATCACTGCCAGGATCTTGGCAGGTCTTCGGCGGCATGGTAATTATAATCTTAGAGTTAGGGCAGATATCAATGATGTGATTGCAGCTCTGGCTACAGAAGCTGGTTGGGTAGTTCTTCCAGATGGAACCACGTTTCCTTCAAGATCTCAGGTAGTTGTTACTCGAGGTAGCCATTCCTCTATAAGTGAAAATTTCACTCATGAAATAAGCATCATCCAGCTTAATTGTGAAACTTGTGCATCAACATTCCTTGTATATTACCTCTAACAGATATCAGGAAATACCCAAATGGGAACATTTTTCTTCAACTTTTACAGGTCCCTAAACCTGCTAATGGAGGTTCTGCTGCAGTAGCTTCATCTTCTTCCCATATGGCCTCTCGACAAACTCCACCAAGCTCCACTAGGGGAGTCGGTTGTGGCTCTAAGAGCTTGCCGGAAAACAATGCATGTCGGATGAAAGGTGTTTTTATGCCTAATTCACCACCGTATGATGCTTCCCCAAATGCTAGATGTCAAAGTTCATCCCTGGTGGGAAATGCTGGAGAACAGTCAGCTAGTCATCCTCTCATCAGTAGTTCAGTTGATGTTGTAGATGGAATGCAGGTAGTCAAATTGGTTGTTTCTGTGTCCATATGCGGGTTTGTTCTTGTCGTTCTTGCTCGTGCTTTGACACTGATTAATCACATCGATATTTCTCATTCCTCACTATGAATGCACTGTGGTAGAGGCACGACGGTGGTGGATGATGCATAATAAACACCGGACTTATTCCACGCTTGATTTTAATCGCCTTATCTAAGGATTTCAAGTATAAAAAAACACGTAGCATATTATTCTACTTAAAGCATAGAAAGTGATAATTAGTACTTTGAACTCCTTATTTCAAGTGCTTTCTGTACCAATATATTGAAAATTAAATAATGTATTGTTCATTGTAGATTGTTGAAATGACACCAAAATTACCCGAACGTGACTTTGCTGGGAGTGCTTACATTCCAGTTTATGTGATGCTACCGGTAGGTGCCCTTCAAAGTTCTGTTCCCCATGAGTTACTCTACGATTCGGCCTTCTGTTGGAAAGCATCTTTTGGTGTTGACAAAAATGGGGTCGTTGTTGGAGATTGCTGCTGCTATGCATTATATTTTGGAGTTACTTATTTACATGTCCCTTTTTTTGGTGATAGTTGGGTGTCATTAATATGAAGTGTGAGCTAGTTGATCCAGATGGATTGCTAAAGCAGCTAAGGCTGCTGAAATCAGTAAATATCGATGGTGTCATGGTTGATTGTCTGTGGGGGATAGTTGAAGCTCATTCTCCACAGGAATATAATTGGAATGGCTACAGGAGACTTTTTCAGATGGTGCATGAATTGAAGCTCAAATTACAGGTGAAGATATTGTCTCATATCACCTTGACTCTCTTGCTTTCATTTTCATGATAGTTATGTTTGTCTCCTAATGTTAAGGTCAGGTCATAGTTCATGTGAGGAATCACGACTCCCCATAATGGTATGATATTGTCCACTTTAAGAATAAGCTCTCATGACTTTGCTTTGGGCTTCTCCTAAAGGCCTTATACCAATGGAGATGTATTCCTTACTTATAAATCCATGATCGTTCCCCAAATTAGCCAATGTGGGACTCCCTCTCAACAATCCTCAACCGTTCATTCTCATATCTTTCTTAGTCTTCTCTTTATAATAATCTTTTAGGGGGAAAAAAGAAAGAAACTTTCAAATACTTGGTTACGTTCTCTGTAGAGAAATTTAAAATTTTAATTTTTCAAGTCTATGATAAAATTTTATAATTCACAATACATTACAATACGCATTACATAACTTTTAAAAACTGATTTACAAACTTTTTTGGAGTCGTCTCTAGTTATGTAGCCTTAAACCAGAGAGTGTATCTTTTGCTCTTGCATGATACTTAGCATGTAGGATATAAGCTATTGGAGGGTGGGACATTATTTAAATAAAAACTTCCACCCACATTGAATCACCTCGGTGGACACCTGCAATTGGTAATAGTACTTGTCAGTTTCTTCCTTGGCATAGTTTGACGGCTTCATGATATTGAAAAATGTTGAAAATCTTTATGATAGCTATTCCCTCACAACAAATGAATTGGGTAAGCCATCATGTCAGACTTATGAATTGGAAGGCAATTGGCAGTTGTAACTCATATACTTAAATTGTTCTTGTGAAGTTAACTTCGTTTACAATAGAAGGTTGCTTTCTGGTATGGAATGTCTTCACTAGGAAAATTTATTGGCCGAGTTTGTAAGTTATCTTCTCCACATAAACAGGCATTTTGCTACAAAGATGGGAAGTCTTACAAACTCTCATATTTATTTCCCCTTGTATAGTTTGTTTGAATAATTTAGTTTCACTTCGACTAAGTAGATATCTTTGAACATAAAGAAATTATAAATTTCTTGGTCTTGCTTAACATCCAAGAGATGTATTGATATCTACTGACTTGGTGAACTTTTGTTTCAGCCAATTTTTAGGAGGTTGGTTAAAATTCCTACTGAACTTTTGTTAGAATTCCTGCTTGCTGTCATCTTAGACTTAAAATCTACCTGCATTATTAGACATCAACATCTTTTCAATCATCAGCATCTTATATGTAGTTTTCTGAATTATATTCTAAAAGTTTTTGTTAATTGAAATCTTTTATCTGGGTTATACAATTCAGGTTGTGCTATCATTTCATGAATGTGGAGGCAATGTTGGTGATGATGTTTGTATTCCGCTACCTCATTGGGTAGCTGAAATTGGTCGGAGTAATCCTGACATATTCTTTACTGATAGGGAGGGAAGACGCAATCCTGAATGTCTCTCATGGGGAGTCGATAAGGAGCGAGTGTTAAAAGGCCGTACAGGTCTTGAGGTAACTTTAATAAAAGATTATTATGAGGTCATGTTTTATTGTAAAGATATGAATTGAACATGAGGATACTTGAAACCAAACAACTAAGTCCGGCTTGATCCATTACCTCCCTAGCATGCTTATTTTATCATTGGTGTCTGTTGAGGCAGCGCCATGTGTGTGTTCTTATTGAAACAAAAGCCTCTATTGCCAAACATTAAATCCGTTACGAATTTTCCTCGTTACATGGATTGGCGAATTTCATAATGTTAACTTTTTTTTTCATTGGTGAATACATATAGGTTTATTTTGACTACATGAGAAGCTTTCGTGTTGAATTTAATGATTTCTTCGAAGATGGTGTCATCACGACAATTGAAGTCGGTTTGGGACCATGTGGAGAGCTTAGATTTCCATCCTGTCCTGTTAAGCATGGCTGGAGATATCCCGGCATTGGTGAATTCCAGGTAATATGCTGCACTATGTAATGTTATAAGATTTTCTTGCAATCAGAACTTCAAATTTGCAATTTTGTGGATTCTTATTCTTTCTTAAATGTTAAACTTACTGTTTGGAACGATTTTCATTTTGAATTGGAAAGCTTTCTTGTAATCCACCTTCCATTATTACATTCATCAATGAAATTTGTTTCTGTTCCAAAGAAAAAAAAAGATTGCTTTTTTACTCTGGGAATTGACAATGATCCCCCTAATCATTTTTTGACGTAACAAGTCGTGTCTTTCCCCCCGAACTTCCTCTACGTTTTGTTGCTACTAATATCTCATCTTCAGCCTAAACCTTTTGTTAACAAGTCTGATTTTAAAAGTTTCTTCATTTCAGTGTTATGATCAGTATTTGTTGAAATATTTGAGGAAAGCAGCAGAAGCAAGGGGACACTCCTTCTGGGCCAGAGGGCCAGATAATGCTGGTTCCTATAGCTCTCGGCCACATGAAACAGGTTTCTTTTGTGATGGTGGTGATTATGATGGCTACTACGGTCGATTCTTCCTTAATTGGTACTCCCAAGTTTTAGTAGATCACGGTGATCTAGTACTTTATCTGGCAAAGTTAGCCTTTGAAGGAACCCACATTGTTGCCAAGGTAGGTGAGCTTTGTAGGCAATAAGGTTTCTTTGAAGTATTTTTGTTACATTCTATTGTAGACTTCTGTTTAAAAGTTGAAACCGGTCGAAATTTCGAGTTTTCTGTAGCTGGCTTAATACACCTACTGCATTTTAATTGCTGAGCAGCTCTCAGGTATTCACTGGTGGTACAAGACAGCAAGTCATGCGGCTGAATTGACTGCTGGGTTCTATAACCCTTGCAATCGTGATGGCTATGCTGAAATCATGGCAATGCTGAAGAAACATTCTGCTTCTTTGAACTTCACTGCTGCTGGATTTCACATGTTAGATCAGCAAGAAAACATCGCAAATACGTCGTCTGATCCCGAGGCAGTAGTCTGGCAAGTAAGAACATGATATTTGACTCAAATTTTCTAATACCGCTCGTATACCTTATTTTCTACCTAAATATTACCACGAGAAATCATACTTCAAATCTTGTTTGACACTTCTTCACTCCCTATGTTTTCTCTGCTTTCGCAAAATCGCTCTCCAACAATCCAGGTGACGTATGCTGCACGGGACGTTGGTGTAGAAGTTGTAAGTGAGAACGCTCTTCCTTTCCTCGACAGGGTGGGTTATAACAAGATATTGGATAATGCCAAGCCCCTGGACGATCCAGATGGGAGATATTTGTCATCCTTTATCTATAACAAGCTCACTCCGCTTCTCTTGGAAAGACATAACCTCGTGGAGTTTGAACGATTTGTCAAGAGAATGCACGGTAAAGCTCTCGTCCGCTTCTTCTCGTTGCGAAATCCTATTCTAACATGTTGATATAGACTTGATAAGAGAGAAAACATATAAATTGGAACTGTTGCTTTGCAAATGCAGGAGAATCTGTTCATGATCTCCAGGTATAGCCAGCAAGAAGATGTACAATTAATCTCTCCACAAACATTGGAAGTTGTCAACACATTGCAGATCAGGGTAATCGATGTTATTTGTTGCAATGATTTGATCGACAGAACAGCACTTGTAAATGGTGTTTTATGCATTACTAATGATAATCACCCTTTTACTATGGATGCAAGAGGCCATTTTCTTGGACATGTCAAGAATATTCTCAACATCTTATTCACTATTATAAAATAATAAATGATAACAATCCATTTTACCACAACATCATTTCTAGACTAAGGCTTTTGCTTACCAAATGAAGCAAAGCAAATCAAAGCCAAGAAAAAGGAAAAAAAAAAAAAAACTCTATCAGTGCTATTCAAGGAACAAATGAGGCATCTACTAAATCTCTGTTTCTTTTTACAGTAAAAAAAAAAGAAAAATGAAACTTTGCAGCTTCTACTTCCTCCTAAGAATTCATAATTCAGAAAGGCTTAAGATTTCTTGAACACCATTTTACCAGACTGATCCACGTCGAAAAACTGATTTATGAATTTATCCCATCGATCCCTTCGTTTCGTCGATGATGCTACCAATGCATCTTCGATTGATTGGCTAGAATTCTCACCTTCTTCCAATTCATTGAACGTTCCATAGGAGGGTGGTAAGTTTACATCAGGGATTTCCAATGCAGCAGCTCGCTCGAGAGCTGCCTGGTATTCTTCGCCATGTCCTCGTTCTACCGAAGCCTGCCGTTGCATCCTCTGCTGCACTGGGATTTCCAAGGCTTTATCATTCTCCAACATGATCTGGGGAAAGGAAAAGACATTAACTTTTTTCAACCCATTTCAGCTGATGCAAATTCTATTAACCTACCAAAACTTAAATGAATCATCAGAAATACTTGTGCGGTAAAAGGATGGACAAGCTGTCCAACATGTAGCTCGTTAATGTGATGTCAAATAGCCACATGCAGACGCTCGGCCATGTCGATTACTTTGGCACTAAGGACTCGAATATATTAACTGATACGTAAGTGAATTTCATGATCACAAACATATCATAAAAATGTGGTTGGGAACTTCCAGCGATTCCCCATCTAAACTAGAAAATATAATCTTGTTTTACTGATGAAGCAAGAGGCAAAAGATGACTTACATCAAGAGCCTTCTGAGACTCTCTCTCGATCCATATGATAGCATGGTCTGAAGTAGCATTGCAAGAAAGGACTAAGTGCTCAAACCTCTTATCTACAGGCACTGCTGTCTTCACAACCGGAGGAAATCTTCCTATCCTGAAAATGGACAATGATATTTTAAAAGAAATCTAACAAGATCAGCCAAAAAAAAGAAAAGAAAAGAACTCTAAGCTTTCAGTGAGAGAAGGATGCACAAGGTCCTACAAAAAAACAAACCTCAAAGCTAATTAGAAGAACGGACCCCAATCCAAAAGAACGAGACCAAACTGGTAGTTACGAAAAAGTTCGATTAACGGATGCCCACAAGACCTCTCGAACTTTCTAAAGATTTTACTATTCCTCTAAAGCAAAATGCCCCACAAAATAGCGGAAAAAAAAAACGAGTCTGCCACGGGACTCTTCCCCTTTATCATGAGAAGGAGGGTTCAAGAGGACCTCCTCAATCATGGAGCAACACCCACTGTTACAGTACAAAAGGGAAACGTAGAGTACAGTACAAAGGATAGCAGACTTGAGGAAAGTTTGAACACACTAAGGTCTTCGGTAAGCGTCTATCGACCTTTTTCCCTTCTTTTTATTACGTCACATAACATTGTTACCACAACAGAAATACGAAAGGCAAGTCCTGCTAATTCTAACTACCCGGGCTCTTCAAAACTCGAACCATTACATTAACTCCCCTTCAGATCCCTCCTAGCATTCATAAAACAAACTGGAAATCCACCCAATCAGATTCTTTGGTTTTTTAGCTTTTCATCTCTAAACAATTTTTTACAAAGAAGTTGAATAACATTCTGAATACGATTATTAAGAAAGCGTTAATGAGCACCCAATGCATTCAATAACAACCTCCATCAACAGTTGGAACTAAAAGAGCAAAGAATAAATGACTTAACTGAGAGTTCCCTATCTAGTAAAAAAATGCATCATCATGTCACCAAGTGAGGAACCATTTCTAATTGAACTAACTTTGAACTACCTTAACTTAAATAAAGCCTTTCTTACCTAAAGGGTTTTCGCTCAACAATGTGATAAAGACGACCAGGTGCATAAAGGCGTCTTGGATCTTTAAGCATCTTCTCCTCCATTGTGCATGTATCCTTCAAGCACATCACGCATAATAAACATGGTAGGCTGTTCAGACAAGGATAATCGATCATTACGATGTAAAAGATCTAGCATATAACAAAAGTGCTTAATTCACTAACACGAAAGAAGTCTTCAGCAAATGCCTATGGAATCTTTTTTTTATTTTTTATTTTTTTTCTGACAATTTACCATTCATGCTTGTTGAAACATAGATGTAAAATTTGTCCATGAATTTTTAAAAGAATTTAGAAAGAGGTGCTAACAAGATTGTAATTGTACCAGACAAGATATTTGAATACATCTTCCAAAGCTGTGGTAGTCCGAGGTAAGAAATCATCCTGGTACAACACAATCAAGCACATTGACTATAATCATTTAATGCCAAGAGTAAAGCATAAATAGAGATTTATTGCTTCCAAGAGACTAAACGTGTGTTCGAAAAAATAGTCAACAAAACCACACAATCATCTTATGTCTGCATACTGCAGAAGTAAGATGCAACATCCAAAGTTCATCATCAAGCATATGAAAGCGATGCTTCTTTTGGGACGTCATTTCATAGCAAACGACACATCTTCAACCCATAGTCCAGAAATTTCAAGCATTGAGCTTTGCTTCTCTGAAAATATCATAGAAGGTAGATACCCTCCCATATGTTGTTTTTAATATTAAAGATATGATATGAATTATGTTGCTTCATATCCCCTCTTATAATTTCATACTATAAAAAAAAATGTTTCTTATAGAAAAATAAGATTGTGTTTACAAGTTCAGTAAGCATTTCCAATATTGACGCGTTTCAATCATTTTATATCAACCATACAGTACATTTTCACTGATGAAAAGCTTTGAATATGATGTGTTACACAGTACAGAGTTCTGTACAACGTATCCAAGTGGCCTTCACTGAATTCAACCACCATGAACCTATCTAGTTTAAATTCTATACGAAGCTCGAAAAAAAAAAAGAAAAAAAATTGTTTAATATACCATCTCCAAGATCTTAAACCTATGAGTTATAAACATTCAGAGAAAACAAGTTTGATTGCAATCATATTTGATAACTGTACCTGGAGTACTACAGAATTGATCACGTCTGCATATCTCACTGCCAAATTTAGCGACATGCACCGAGGAGGCGCAATAGCAAAGCATCTGATCCTCTTTCTCTGAATGTTCCCCAATCTATCCTGTTTCTGCAGTGCAATTATCGTCAACAATGCCACTACTCCAGCCCCTAGGGAATGCCCAACAAATGTCAAAGTGTAACCTGGATTCTTTTCAACCAGTTCCTTTAAAACCTCACACTCTGCATCAAAGATCCATATAGCTGCCTTCAAAAGGCCATTGTGTACATACCCACCACAAAACTTCGTCTGCCCAAGTTTGTTATCTAGCAAGACTGCATAATCACTTTCTTTTGCCAAATTAAGCCCTCTAACTCCCAAGACGACATCACCGTGATCGTGATCAACGTAAATCATATATGGGGAAACACGACCAAGAGTTCCTTCATAATCCTTTCTTAGTAGTACCCAATCAGGATTAATGCCATAGCCACCTGGAGGAGCCCAAAGTGGGTTCCGGAGATCATCTTCATAGACAGATAGAATTAATCGACAATAGCGAGGAATAGGTTCAAATTCCTCAGTCGTGGCCAGGCTCCAGTTTTCACTTTCATGGCCAGCATTATAGAGAAATTTCAACCACAACCAACGAGCACATGCTATACAGTAGACACCTTCAGCGACGGGAATACAACAGGCCAGTGACATAGAAAATGAGGCTAGGAACACATGAAGTTATAAGAATCAAATACATTTAAAAATGACAGTTTAAGAGAAGAACTTAAAAAGAAAGAGGAAAAACTGTATTTGAATGCCAAAAACAGTACAATTTTTAACAAACAAAAGAAGGGTTCTTAACAGTAAGACTAGAAATGAAGAAATTCAACTGGAACTGGGTCTAAAACTTCCTGGGGTTCTTCCCAATTCTTCCCAGAACACTCGAATTTGCAAAAAGAAACTCAGATATACTAAAGAAACCTACTGGAAGAGAGCACCGAGAGTTTCTCTCGAACTCCAGAGTGATAAGCCTTACACAACCAGAAATTTTATGAATCAAACAAAGGCAAGCATCTGAAAGGGGATGATAAAGTGAAAGAACAAAACCATTAAACAATCAGCAGCCTAAAGCCTGCAAGAAAGAGAAGCACCACAACAACCCATCACAGAAAATCAACTGGAAAACCCTAAATCATCACTAAAATGCTCATTCATACATAAAAAAAAATTAAAAAAATTGAAGTTAAGATAGAGACAAGAGATAGGGGGATGATGACATCCAAGGAAGATAAATCTTCGCAAGCTGGGAAAGGTTTCAGCCGAGTTGCATTTAGATTAACAACAATAATAGAGAAGGAAATAAACAACAGATAAACAGAGAGAAAGAGAGTGGAAAACGCAAGTATACCTGCCGCAGCCAACGCCAGTCAAGCCCATGTCACAAATGGAATCAAGCATCTACCATGATAAATGCCAAGTTTCCACGAGCTTCTCATAATTAACTATTATTTTTCCTAATGGAATTTAAAATTTAGAGCGAGTATTATTGAAGCGATTGATACCGATGATGGGGACTTCTGGGACCGATCGATCGCTAGAACGAACTCGGTGGATGACAATTTGTTTGAAGGGCCATGGCATTTGTTCGTCGTCGCTTCGATCCTAGGTTCCCTTTCAAAAAGTAGGTACCTCGATTGCGGCTTCTACAGAAAAGTACAACAGATCAATGATGAATTTCGCTGTATGATTTTGTTGGGGACTCCCAAATTCAATCAAAAAGCAACAAAAATAGGGAGAAACAAATCAATTTGTCTATGAATTTGGTTTTGCCTTGTTAATTTTAACCATAAATTTGTAAATACAGACAAAATTGTTTGTATTGTTTTTTGTTTTTTTTTTTTTTTTTTTTTGTGCTTTTGTTCATTCACCAAATTGAGCATGATTTTTAATATAAATGTTTTTCAAAAACATTATTGTTTTTTTTAAGCATTTTTTTAATAAAAAAATAGTTTATAATTAAAATACTATTATATTTGCTTACATTTTCTCTAAAGCATTTTTATATCCAACTACTACAACTATCACTATGAACTAATAAATTCACATTTATATTTAAAAATATTTTCGTCGGAGGTGTCAGAGTTATGATTGGAGTTGTTCATCGATGATAGTTGTCGAGGGTGGTCGTTGGAATTGATCGCCAGCATGAATAGTTGCCAAAGTAAAGTCACTAAGGATTAATGACGATGGGCTACGATGGTCACCTGTAACACCTAAGTCCTGAGAAGAGTAATTTCTCGATTTTTCCTTTTAGGATTCGAATTTTCGAGACTTTGTTGAGAGCTTCGGAGGTCGAAGTTCAAGATTAGGTAGAAGAGAAAAATGCTTTTAAAAAATCTAAAAAAAAAAAAAAAAAATAAATAAAGCAATAAAAAAAATTAGAAAAAAGTCGTCAATGTCACCACTGAGGGGCAAAATGGTCATTTTAACCCGTTTTTCCTAGTTTAAGGTTTGTAGGAACTCTAATGAGATCAGGTTTGAAAATGAAAGAATGGGAGCTAGGGTTTGAAGTTAGAATTTCACCAAATATCTTTCACGAGAACTGTTCAATGGACTCAGGTGAGTCGAATTGGGCTTTTGAATGACCAAAATCTTTCCAAAAACGATAAAATTTGAGAAGTAAGAGTTTCAAGTTATTGTTCTCAGTTTTTCCTCAAATCCTCGAGTTTTACTTAGATTTAGGTTCTGAATTTTTAATATGTTGTTCTTAGAGAAATTTCGCATAAATTTCATGAAGGAAATCGGAGTTCAAGTGGATCGCAAGTCAATGTTCTGATGTACATCGAGAATGGAAAGAAGACGTATGCATGCATCATGCACAAATTCGACTAAGGATATTACAAGTTGGGCTAAGGCGTATGCGTACATCATATTAATATGTTTACATGCTTGTTGGACTAAGGATATCACTGTTTTGATCTAAAGATATTACATGCTTGTTGGGCTAAGGCGTTACAATTTATGTTTCCCAAGTGTTATTACAAGTTGTAATTCGTATTTTTTTTTAGTATAATATGTCTCTTAAAATCTTTAAATTTCAAGCTTATAATTATTGAGATATATGTATGCAGACGTCATGGCTAATAAAAATAAAACACAAAAGTATGCATGCATCATGCACAAAAATAGACGACACCTTGATACCTATAAAAACTAAAATGGTTGATGAAAGAGAAGTTACTAAGTTACAATCTGAAAGGGACACCGACTATGGACCGTAAGGTCAAGAGTCTCAAGGAACAGTAGACGATACTTATTGAGATGTTCAGACCAACATGTATTGGATTTGGTCGAAATGAAGAGCTCAAGTGCATCGAGGCAGATAAGGAGATCTTCAATGCATGGGCTAGTGTAAGATTGTAAAACCACACTTAAATTATTATTCAAGTGCATATGCTAATATTTCATTTTTTACGCATAGGGTCTTCCAGATGCAAAAGGCATGCACGGCAAACCATTTCCACGTTATCATGATTTGAATATTATGTTTGACAAAGATCATGCCACAAGATTTGATGTAGAAACTTTTAGAAAAGATGACATCAAACGACGAGTAGGTAAAAGCACTACTAGAACTACTACCATTTCGCGTTACAAAGGATATGTAGGGAGAGGAGACGCCAGGAATGCCAACTAGTAGACATATTTGAACCAGAACGTCGTCATAATCAAGCAAAAGGAAAAAAAGTGTCATTTCACATAGAAATAATTAACGTTGTACGAATTAAAAAAGATATACAAACAACCCAACTTCAAAATATTGCATCCGAGTAAAAAGAAAAATTTGAAATGGACCTTGCAAGACTAAAGGAAGGAGTGAGCAAACTTGAACAACTTGTGGATTTGGATAAAGGCGACAGAGTACTTTTCTAAACATGCAACTTAAACGGCATAGAATTGCAAAGAAACTCGATCCTTGGTTAAAAGAAAAGGTAAGAACACTTAGCTCTAATGATGAGGAATCACTTCGAGGAAAGTAAATTTCAGATTATCTTTTTTATCAAATATCTCAAAACAAGAACATTTGATTGAGATTCGAATCACTCCAAAAACAAGGTTGATCATGTCAAGCTTGAATGATTCTAAACATACCATCTAAATTACTTCGAATTGCAAACAAACTTAGTCATTGGCTAAAGAGAAAAAAAATGCAAAGTACAAACATAACATACATGTTTTTATGTAGCCTCAGAATGAAAAACCCTTGACCTTACTTACATCAGGCATTCCAAGAGTGATTACTTTCGTACTTCATGACCAAATTAGTCATTACAAATACGGCCACAATTGGCCACAATTAGCAGCTAGGTAAATATGTCTAAAATACATTAAACAAATATCACAACTCTAAATCATCATCCACCCAAAATTTGTAACTATTCAGGAATAAATTGAGCTTGATTCTTCTTTAACAAATCATAAATTGCAACATCTCGGGATAATTTGAGTAACATTTTCTTCACATATTCTTTGAAGTTTATCTTACATGATTGATGCATTGGTTTATAGTAGATATTTTATCTGTGGATATCCACTAGACGAAGAACAATTTCTTGTGGGTATGAATTTCACCACCGCTATTAAATATATTTTGAATTAAAGAATAATATGAATTAAGTATAATTATTGGTTGAATTATTAAGTGTTTATTAATTATAGATTTTTTTGTCTGAAATGGCTCCCAAAGAATTTAAACTCTGCACTATATTATAATAAGGATACCAACGGTCACAGTCAACTGTTCTTATTTTTGTCAAAAAGTTTATAAAAAAAAAAAAAAAAAAAGGGGAAATATTAGAGAAATCTGTTAAAATAAATAAGAGCGGAGTTGTATGAAAAGGGAGTTGAAAGGAGGGGCGATTCTCGCTTCTCCGAATGGCGACGCGAATCATGGCTCTCAGTTCCTTCTCCTCCCTCTGGTGAGTTTCGTTCCCCTCCCTAACTTTCCGATGAATCTCACTTGCAAAAACGCGTAATCTGTAAGAAGAATCATGTTTTATGATTTGTCGATATGGATACAATTTTGCTTTGAACTTGCTCTGTTTCTCGATTCCTTTAGTATCCTTTGTTTCTCGTTTCTTGATTTAAGTATTTTGATTCGGTGCGATCTGTTTTTGGTTCTTCATTGTATTTAATTTTCATCTCGCTGCTTGTTCGGTGGAAAATGATGTTGGAATTTTCTTCGAGAATTGTTTCTGTGAAAACAGTGAAACGAATTCCAGGTCGTTACATTTTTTGTTTACTTGAAATTCCCCGGTTTTTACTACTCTGTTGAGTTTGAATTTCTCTAAATGTCCTGGAGACATTACAAATGGAGCAGAATTTGGCTTGATTTAACTTGTAGGCTCTGCTAGGGAATTTTCATGTAAACTCAAGTTGTGTTGCTGATTGTTCCTATTTGATGTTGAAGGAATGCAACTCCAAAATTTACTCCACCTATGTCCCTTAATTTTCCTCAGTATCCATCAATTCACCATCACCATTACCATCACAACGACGAACTTGGGCTCTATGATTGCTCAAGATCTAGGGTTTTGAGTTCACTGAAATGGACGGTTAAATCAGAGAGATGTAGGAGAGGGCATTTGGCCAAATGTGTTAGTGCGATTCAAGACACTGATTGTGATGCTGATGATGAGGTTTACATGAGGAGGTCTTTGGAGATTGCAAGGAAGGCTGTTGGCCACACAAGCCCAAATCCGATGGTGGGATGTGTAATTGTTAAAAATGGGAAGATTGTTGGCGAAGGCTTTCATCCTAAAGCAGGTCAACCTCATGCTGAGGTAAATCTCTAATTCCATTCCATTTTCTCGCCACAACTTTACTCTTTTCAGAGTTTATGCGTTTTGGCTTTACAGAGGTGAAAACTTGTAGTTATTTATAACCTATAGAATCTTTTTTTGTGCTTTTATTCTTGGTTTCATGCTTTTTCTAGAATGTATGACAACTTTTTTTAAAAGATAATTTTAGAGATTAAAAAAGATAGAAAAAAAGGAAAAGTGAGAAAGATGAAAAGAAGGGTTGTCGAGAAAGAGCTAGATAAGCAAGAGATAGGTGGATAAAAATTAAGAACTACACGAAAGGCCCTTTAGGTGGTTGGATATGATTTTGTTACTAACTTTTAAGAAGTTCGTATTCTATCCCAAATTTTCAACTTGTTCGAAAAGAACCCCTTTGTGTTAGCACATTTGTTTAATGTTTAATGGAAATTAGAATATTGATGGTAAATTGAAACTTCTCAAATGTTTGGAGCAAAATTGAAACCAACTATAAACGTTGGAGACATTTTGTAATTTTGTTTGTTTTGTATGAAACTATGAAACAAAGATCATGTTGCCATGTTTCGTTGTTATAGTCATAATAAAAATTGTCAATAGAAAGTATTCTTTACAAGATAAAAATTGAGGTTAAATATCATGGACAAAATTGAACTTGGCTACACAGATTAGGAGATGATTTAGAAAACAAATTGAGTAAAAAAAGTTAGGAGACAAAAAGACAAATTTTAGAATTTAAAAAAGAGAAATAAGAGTGAGACTTTGAAAAGGAAGACTTATTCTTAGATTTTCTTTATTCTAAAAATATGCTTATATTTTATAAAGATTACTGCAACAGGTTATCAAACAAGATCTTACCCATCTGTTTTGTGATTTAAAAGTGCCACTGATTTTTTGAAGCAAGAAATGAAATGATTAGGTATTTGCTCTGCGAGAAGCTGGGGATTTGGCAGAAAATGCGACAGCATATGTTAGTTTAGAGCCATGCAATCACCATGGAAGAACTCCGCCGTGCACGGAGGCTCTAATAAAAGCCAAAGTGAAAAGGGTGGTGATTGGTATGGTGGATCCAAATCCTATTGTTGCTTCCAAAGGTGTCCAACGACTCAGAGATGCAGGAATTGATGTGACTGTGAGGATGGAAGAAGATTCTTGCAAGAAGCTTAATGAAGCTTATATTCATCAAATCTTGACTGGGAAGCCTCTTCTTACTTTGAGGTAAATTCCATTTTTGGAAAAATTGCATTTGTCAAAGTTTCTCATCTATGAATCCCTAATACTTGGGTTAATATCCCTAAGTCATTCACTTATGCCAAACACTTTTGATAGTCTAATACATAGAACTTCTTTTTATTACATAAATGGATAGATTTACTGAGATTTAAGTTCCTTTATTGTATAAAAATGATACGTATTTGTAAACAATTCATGCTTTATAATAAGCATGTAAACTAACGTGTCACAATGTTGGGTCATATCGTATCTATGTCTCATCTCATGTGTTTTTTTTTTAAACTGCTGACTTATGGCGACGCTTGATTGACCACAGGTACTCCCTCTCTGTAAATGGCTGCTTTATAGATCAGGTTGGGGAAGGAGCTGCAGACGCTGGTGGCTACTATTCACAACTACTGCAAGAATATAATGCTGTTCTAATTTCTCCTACCTCATCATCTGGGGAATTTGAAATTCCTGCATCCAAAGAACTTGGAGCCAAGCAGCCCCTTTGGATCATTCTACCGAGTCCTGATGGTTCGATCAACATTCCTCGCATCACAGATGCAACTACGGAAGTAGTAATCTTAACCGACAAAGAAGCGACTGTGGCCGAGAAGGGGATTGAAACGGTAGTTGTGGATCAGTTAAGTTTGGGGAACATTCTAGATTACTGCAAGAACCAAGGACTAAACAGTGTGTTGTGGGACGTGAGAGGAGAGTTGGGAGTTCATGAAGAACTTCTAAAGGAGGGTATTGAGCAGAAATTGTTGCAGAAGTATGTTGTGGAAATGTTGCCACAATGGAAGGATTGCCAAAGTGGGAGGTGGGAAGCTTGGTTCAAGACTACGGCTGAAAGTCTGAAGTTGAAGAGTTTGCAGCCCAGGATTTGTGGGGAGAGTGTTATTTTGGAAGGGAATTTCTAACAAATATTGGCCATTGAAGTTCAATAAAGGTGAGGGTATTGAACTTTTTATGTTCTCCACAACACAACACAGCACAGCACAGCACTCCTTTGGTGTTTAATCAAGACAATGAAGGTGTGGTACCTTTCCCATTCTTCTTAATTAATCTTAATCATTGATTATAGAGCAAATTTTGGGGAGATTATTCTCCGATTTAGTTGCAAAAGTCCACTTCTCTGATAATTATAATAGGTGACCAATTTTAAATTTATTGAAAATATATGGGTTAAATTTGAATATTTTAAAGTATGAGGATCGAATTCAAAATAAAAAACAATTAGGATATATAATGTGTTGAATAAAGTAGATTTCACAAGCATTTTAGAAAGTGGGAAATGATTGGATTTCTAATTTGTTTGTAGTGTAAAAATATTCATGGACCATATCTAATCCAATACCAGATTTCTGTACTGAACTTTCAATCTGACAAGGGAGAATGTAGAGAGGGCGACAAAGCATAGCCTTAAGAGGACTTCCCCATCCCATTTTGTCATTTCATTTTCTATATTAAAATTATCCAATTTCGTGCAGATCTAGACATGGGTTCTTTGTACACAATTCAGGAGTTGAGTTCCCGACAGCAATTATTTCTTATTTAATTTGTTTACAAAAATTAAATTATTTCCACTTTTTAACTTTTTAACTTGGCGAAACGAATGAAACATTTCTTATAAATCTGTGTAAACTTCGACTAAAGCAGATAATATTAAAGCCAGAGAACAAAACATTCCTTAAACAATCCTTCTTTAAAAGGCGTGGAACTCTCTCCCCCAGGCTAAAGCAGACAATATTTGCTATATGTGGACTTGATGAAAACCTCTCTTTAATACACATATTTTAAAATTATAAAACTGACGATAATACGTAGCATACTACAATATTTGCTAGCGGTAGATACTACGTACTCTTCTCGGGAAATTCTTTCTCCCCTCAAGAAAAATGGACATCTATGAGGAAAGAGAGTCAAATTTGAGAGATAAAAAAATGGGTGTTTATTTATTACCGTTTCTTTTTTTAATTACAAGATTTATTTCTAAATCTTTAAAATGAGTATAATAAATTCATATTTAGTGTTTAAGATTCTTAGCCTCCTCCCATTTGATTGCATTTAAATTTTAAAATTTTAAAATTAGACCTTTTAACTCTTACGAGTGATTTTGTTTTGACTGACGCTGACATAAATATTATTATTATTATTTTTTAACTAGACATACCTTCTTATATAAAAGTGTTAAATGATATTTAATCGTGAATTATATATATATATTTATATATATTTTTTATTAAAGACAAATATTAGATAATTGTCTTCGGCAGCAAGAGGTAAGATATTCTATTGATTGCTTTTCCAATTTTCTTTGTAATTTATTGGATGATTATAAAGAGAGAATTTCACCATTATTTAGTGGAGAGAATTTCACCATTATTTAGTGGGTTGGTTTTAGCAAATATTCTTATGGTATCAGAGTTCTCTTGGTTTAGCAATTTCAATCCTTTATTTTCAATAGCTTCTGAATTTTCTACTATCTTCTTCTCCACCACTGTTGGCTTTGACGTCACAAGAGCAGTCTTTAGGCTGTTGCAGGCGGAGCCGATTGAGTACTCTTCGACTCCACCTTCTTGACCTCCAAATTACCCTTTGCCATACTCTGTACATACAACCTCACCTTTTCCAGCACAACCGGTTTTTCCTTAGCCAACATAGCCTCTTTCATTTTCTTCCTAATCTTCCATTCATCCTTCATAAAAACTCTAACTTCAGGATCCTCATCAGCGCTCTCATCGAAAACATACAGAATCTTGAGAAGCCTATTGACCTTCGGCAGAGATTTACCCTCGAAATCCGGATGCCGCACTGGCCTCTTCGCCAACCAAGTCACCACTAGCCTCGTCGCCAAAATCAGCTCCTTCGCCCACTGTGGAGACTCTTCCGGCTTCAATACTGTCTTTGTCCCTTGCTTTTGGGGTGGCTCCCTCTCTGTCCATTAGAACTTCACCACCTACTATGACGTTGACTACTTCTCCACCGGCTCCGCCTACTGCTCCTTCGGAGTCGTCAGCATAAACTTCAGTTGCAAAATATGCTCGAGATATTCTTACTCGTGCTCATTTTCTCGATAGCAAACCAGTCCAAAAGGCGTAGACCCCACTTCGTCTCCGCCCCTCTCTTTCTTTCTTCGTCTAAACTACACTCCAAAGTCCGCATTCTCAGTTTCTGCCCTCTTCTTCCTCTTTTCTTCATAGCCACCATCGAACACCCTCTCTTTCTCTCTGTCTTTTACCCTTTTCTCAGAATAAAGCCATTGCCCTAATTCTGAAGCCTCTTCCTTGAGTCTCTATTTTTTTTTTTTTTGGTTCTATTTGACGCTTGACCAAGGCCCTTCATATTACCCTCTCTCTATTCTCCTTCTTCTTTTGGACTTGGATGGAGTATGTAGACGTTCAAATATGAAGATATTATCAATCGATGGTTTCAATTTGGAGTAAGAGCTGCAACAGAATAATGTCGAAGCTCATTGGAAATTTTCGATAAGGGTGAGGATTTTGTTTGAAATGGTTTTCTTCCATTAGTAATAGATTGTTAAAAAGTTGAAGGATTATCGTCATCCAACGTCAGTCATAAAAAAAAAAAAAAAAAAAAAAAAAAAAAAAAAAAAAAACTAGAAAGGAAAAAAATACAGGAAGGAGCATGTGAGTGAAGATAAAACATGTTATAAAAGGATATGTGTTGGTATGTAGAGATAATTTTCACTCTTAGAAGCAATTCAAAACAAGTAGACAACATAGTCATGTATAAAAAAGACAGAGAATGTAGGAGACTTCCAGATCTGAGTTTGAATTTTGGATACCAAGGGTTACATTAAATTTATGAAATGTGAAAAAAAAAAAAAAAAAAAAATAGAAACCTAATTTGAAGTATGAGCAAAGTGTTGGTCAAATGTTTGAAACCTTATCTATAATTAGTTAATGTGTCCACTCATGTGGTTGAAATATAGGCCCAATATTCCGCCCTATAACTTTCATTATTTAAAAAACAATATTAAATTTATTTTTTTTTAAAATACAATAATTATGAAAATATCATCATATTAGCTAATATATATATATATATATATATATATATATATATATATATGAATAGATAGCTTCAAATTAAAATTAATTAAACTAATTTTAATATTTTCTTAAAAATTGATGATGTAAAGAAAAATGTGAATAAATATGTATATATATATATATTTTTAAATAGACAATAAATAAATAAATAAATAAAATAGGGTCAAAATGATCAACATTTGTAGGCGTAATTTAAAGACTTTGATGTTTAAAAGGACAAATGTTGCAATAAATGAGGAATTTGAATTATTGATTTTTGCTTTGTAATTTAATGCGACAGTTGAAGGGAAAAATATATATATATATTTAATTTTAGTAAACATCAAGTACATTATATAAATAACCACTTACCAACTAAAGGAACAAGATTAAGTACTATTGTAAAATTTCTATTCAATTATTTGCATTACAAAAAACGGTTTTTTTTTAATTATTTATTACAATGGGATAAACGAAATCGATTACAAACAGATAAAAGAGATCAATATTTGTTAGATATAAGTCCCAAGAGCATGATTGCATGTGTTTGCATTTGCATTGCTACCTATGGTGGGGTCACTTGCTAAGTATTCTTTGAATTATTAAAGTCGTGTGCCACATCATTTTTCAAGTAAAGGTAAGGCGCACATGAACGGAGGACGGCGGCATCGTGAGCAGAGACTGTAGCACGTGCATAGGGTAGACTCATATTTAAATTTTTAGTCTTCGGTTAGAATATGTTGTTTTGCATTTGATCGTTTTAAATTATTTTGTATTTGTTTTTATTTTCTCTAAATTTCAGTATTTCGTATTTAAACACATAAAACTATGACTGTGTTTTCAGAGATGATTATGTTTTAAATGTTTTCGACATTTATATTATAGATGATGTTTTATTTTAAGAGTTATATTTCCGCATTAGAGATGAGTATGAGACGTTAATAACAATTCTGAGTATGTAGAAATTTAGGGTCGTTACATGGAACACCTTCGAACTAGTTTTAGATGAATTGTATGATGTATGAATAACACATACTATGTGACTTACTTATTATTATTATTATTTTAACTTTTTCTGATGTATGCACTTCCAGTACGTTGATCCATGTATCTTATGGTATTATATTCACGTTATATACCCTATGAGACACTTGATGAGTCATGAAAAGTATGGGAGTATGATGTGCCTCATAACCATGTTCCATGATTAAAAAATGTAGGACCATGTTAAGAACAACGACAAAAAATTTGCAGAGTCATGAACTACTCACGATACAGAGAAACCTACTCACTAATTATCTCAAGAAATCGTTTCTGTTATGCTGGATTTGACAAAGTTGCAACCATAAAATATATTAAGAATTCTAAGAGATCAGACAACGTATACCAACCTCACTATGATACCTTGTACTACGACATATTTAAATCTCCAAATATAAATTTAGATTTTATACTTTTAAGTGATAAATCTTAAGTGTAAAGATCTCATAATTTTCTTCACAACTCATACTTCTCTCCTACCGTGTCTCTCCATTTCTTGAACAATGAAGTTTATACGATAGAATTAATCATAAATTGATTCTAAACTCTTCTGGTGGTAGAGCCTCAAATATGCTCAAACGATTTTCTTTATTCTATATCCACGCCCTTAAATGCTTTCTTCAATACCTCTCAAGCTTCTTGAGAAGACTTTACAAAGACGATCCACTCAAACGTGGCGTCGTCTATCCTCTATTCATAAGTAAGTTTGCGTGTGGTTCGGTGCTAATATATATATATATTAAAATAATAAAATTTAGAGGTGGAGAATGAGTTAGGTTAAAGAGGGCATCTTCTGTCCCTACCTCGAAAGAGAAGATGTCGGGTCCCTACCCTCATTTAAATTCATACTTTCTTGTCTCAATCGAGTTTGCCCCACAAATAAATTCACACTCTATTCTAAATTAATTATGGATATTTAAATTTTACAAGTAACAAACTCTTTAATTTTATTTTTTATTCACAAAAAATGTAAAATTTACATCATAGTAATTTTTTTTATTATTTTAAAAAATGTTGATCTAACATAATTCAAAGATAAATATAAATTAAAAGTTTTATTGTTATTTTTATAAATAAATAAATAAAAAGTGATTGAAAGTTTGAATAAGTGGAAAAAGAGAGAAGAGAAGTGGAAACACCTTTTTTGTTTGTGATCAAAGGACTAATAATAGTAACAGTAATAGTAAAAGTAAAATAGTTAACTTTTGGGTATTTCTTCAATGTGTTAATAATGTCTTTGAACCATTAATTTTTTCAAAATCATACCTTTCTTTTTGTTTTAACACTATCATTTTGTCATTAATGTCCGTCTTAATCACTCCCAAACTACGACCGTATTGTTCCCATATTATCATATTTTTTTCCAATCTATTTTTTAATCCTCATCATTTTCAATTACAAAATGTATTCGTTCGTGTTTATTTTCTGCTCAATGTTCACTCTTTTATTAAAAGCTATGTTTTTGTGTTTAATTTATTGTCATAATAATATACCTGATTGTAACAGTTCAATCATACCTATATCTAAATAGAACAACGTTTGGGATGAAAAATTTAATGGAGTGCAAAGATAGATATTACGTGCTTGGTCTTCTTTTAAGATTAAATAATTCTCTAAAATTCAAAGGACAAAATAGTAATTTCACTTAAAAGATATTTTTAAAGTTATTTTTTTTATATAGTGTCTGACCATCTAGAGACTTTAGGTCTTATTCAACTTTTTGGATTTGCATATGGAAATTCAAATTGTATGGCTGACCTTTCTCTTCATCTTATAACATCTTTTTCTTTTTATTGCCTAAAAATATTAAAATAAAAATAAATAAAATTGGACGTATCCGTAACACAAATAGAACGGTTAGTATCATGTTTAATGATGAATGTTTTTTCTAATTTTTTTTTTATAAAAGTCAACTCTAAAAAGTTTATAGATTTTATAGGTATTTTTATTAATTTAGTAACTAAGGAGTTTATAAAATCTAAAATATTTTTAGTAAAATTGTGTAACAAATATATATTTTGATATGATAAAAATTTATGTATTTATTTAAGAAATAAAATAATGTGTTTTAGAAAAACAGAATATGAAAACATAATAAATAAAATAAAAGAAAGGTGTGTGTTGGGAAAGGGAAGAGCAAGTAAATTAATTAAAAAGAAAAGCGGAGGTCAACGCTTTGACTTAATTTATTTAATGAATCTCTGTTGCTTTCCAAAAGCTTAAATATGTCGTGGATCCGCTCCTTTTTGGACAATTATTTATTATTCATAATACAACCAATCTCCTACTTTTTAATTAAATATTCATACCAAAATAAAACTAAACAATTTTTTTTAATTAAAAATTCTTCAATCTCAAATTTTCTAATTAATCCTCCGAATTCTAAAAATATTATAATTTTCTCCTTTAAATTATAATCATCGACCCAATTCCTAAATTTTAGATTAGGTTATTTAAAAAATACGATGATCTGAGAGATTGAATTAATCCAACCCAATTTCGTAAATTTTGGGTTAGGTTATGAAAATTTTGTATATTGAATCAACACGAATTTATGGTTAATTTTAAAATATATATTTTTATATATTATTTTAATTATTAGAAGGTAATTTTTTAAAATATATATTAAAATTAAGTTTGTATTAAATATTTGAAAGAGCGGGTGTGAGACGGGTGATGTAAGAAGGGGTGTGTGGTGAGTGCAACAGGGGGTGAGAATATCAGTGCTGATGTTAGATACTTGTTATTTTGAAATTGAATATTGTGAGTTTTAAATTCATAAAAAGCTGTCATATACGAACAAACTAAGTTTCTCACGGTGGCTGGGCCCCACCCTCCACCGCACACTATCTCTCACGCGCTTCGATGCCGCGTGTCTTCAGACACTGATGGGGCTCTCTTCCATACTCCCATTATAAAAATCTCATTTCCTTTTTTCCGATTTTTTTTCTTTCTCCCTTTCTAAAGTATATATTTTCTTTTTTTAAAAAAAAAATTATTATTTTTCATGTTTTAATTCCATATATTTTAATATTTTTTCTTTTCTAATTTCTATTTAATGGTTGTTTTAAAAAAAATATTATTATTTTTATCCGTAAAATTAATAGAGGATCAAGATATAATATTTTACAAGTCGAAAAAATTAAGTTAGAAAAATAATTTTTAATTGCTCTTTTTTTTTTTTTTTTTTAAATGCCTATATCACATTGTGGCACGTGCATAGGGTAGATACATATTTAAATTTCTAGTCTTAAAATTAAAATAGATTCTCTTGCCTTTCATCATTTTAAATTATTTTGTATTTGTTATTTTTGAATTCCAGTATTTCATCTGAAATACGTAAAACCATGACTATGTTTCTAGAGATAGAAGATGGTTAAATGTTTTCGACATTTATAATATAAATGATATTTTCTTTTAAGAGTTATATTCTGCATTTTAGCAAAGCATGAGACATTAGTAGCAGCGCTGAGTAAGTAGAAATTTAGAGTCATTACACCCTAATAGCTCAAATCCTTGGTGTTTGGTGTATCGAAGAACCAAGTCTTGCTCTTTAAAATGTTGCATTCACACCCTTAAATGTTTTTCATTCCAAGCTTACAAAGTTTACAGAGATCGAGGCAAGGAATGGTTGGAGTGAGACCATGATCATGTCTCACTTATAAAAGCTAAAATTGTACGTTTAGACGAAAACTTTCTATTCCAAAACTTGTAAAGATCAAAGCTATGAGCGATCAAGGTTGAGACCATGATCATGCCTTACCCATAAGACGTAAGATCTTATGCTTAAATAAATAAATAAATAAATAAAATCATTCCAAAGCTTGTCGAGATCGGGACTAGAAATAACTAAGGTGGAGGTTAGGGTCATGTCGTATCCATATAAGTTAAAATCGAATGCTTAGACAAAGACTTTTCGTTGAGAGAATAAATAAGAAACTAAATAAAAAAAAGCATTGAGATGTAGAATCAATCGAAGACTCCACAAGGTCTCAGATGAAGAAGAGAATTGGGTCTGACCTAATTCCTTGTCTCGACCTATCTTTATATCATAGATGCATGCTTCTTGCATGTCCTGACCCCATAGATTCTCGATTGAGCTAATTTTCCAATTTAATGTTCAAATCGAAGAAGTAAACTAAAAACATCGATAGAAATTTCATATAAACACATTTTGAGCTAAAAAAGAGGAGAAAATAATGAAGAAACTAAGACGAATTTAAGCAATAAAGTGAATTTGAGTCAAGAAGTAACCTACGATCCCATTAGGTCTCGAGGAAGAGAGGAATTAGACCAAACCTAATTCCCACCTTGGCCCCGACACGAGGTCCAGGTCAAGGCTACTTCTTCAACTTAAGGGACATTCATCTCATGTGCCCCGGCTCATGATCCCCTCGATAACTATATTATGATCATCAAGTTAAAAGTAACAAAGAAATACCATTAGATGGTCAAATTAACTTCAAGAAATTCGTAATAATCTTTTTAAAGGAGATTCTTAAACTGATGGAAACTTAGAGTCATACCAACGGAGTTTGACTTTCGATCCTAAGGATGGTCCAAGGCCTACTTTGAAGAACTTAAGCCTAAAGAAGCCTACAACTTTGTCCAAACGTGAGATATTGTAATGTCCCACACTGGTTGGGGAGGAGAACAAAACAATGTTTATAAGGGTGATGAAACATTCCTCTAGCAGACGCGTTTTAAAGCTTTGAGGGGAAACCCAAAAAGAAAAGCCCAAAGAGAACAATATCTGCTAGCGATGGATCTAGGTCGTTACAGATATTACTAACAATCTAGAAACACCTTGGAGCAATTAAATCTAAGAAGGCTCAAAAGCCATTTTATAGGATATCTAAGGCCTATCAATTTCATTCCCGACAGATAATCCAAAATCCTCTTGGAGCATTAAATCTTAAGGAACCTCACAACTTTACTCGAATGCGAGTTACAATGAGTCATTGTAAGTTAAATTTTAAATCTTTTCCAAAATACTTAAGCCTCAAGCGAATCAACCTAATAGGAACAATGGACGACAAGTTCAAACTTAAAAAACTAATGCTCCTAAATTGGGTTCCTAAATTGACCAAACAGTGAATATCAGTGACCGGAGGTTAGTGTTAGGAGTAAATTTTGATAAAAATGGTATACTCAAGATATTAGAAAAGAAAAAAAAAAAAACAAGAAACTAGGTCGTAAGAAAAGCTCCAATGTGGAAAAAATAAAATAAAACACAGAAGACCCGAACCCCTAAACAAAGGAAAGAACAGAGAATTGAGCTTAAGCCCATATAACCCTTCCTCGACCTCAAGAGGGGGTCGAAGCTAAGACTAAGATTGGCTTCTAAATGGAACATGCACCATGCATTTCCCTAACTCTCGTTGAATCTAAGTTTAGTTCACTTTTAACTTAATTCGTAAAGGAAATAAGAAAAACCCTAAACGATATCTGAAGTTTATTTCTCTTTTAATTTAATTTATTATTTTTTTATTTTTTATAAATGAACTAAAATTTGTTGACTAAATTAACAATAAGGTGAAAATAATTAAATTTAAAAATTCAGAAAGAAAATTTGAGAAAGTGAGTCTGTTGTTTGCTCATGCGAATCTCATAATTAGCAATTCAAATACATCCCACTCGCGAGCCCACTAGCGCGTGTCTCTCAACGGCAAGAATTATTTAACAAAATTATTATTAACAAAAAAAAAAAGAAAAAAGAAAAAAAAAAAAAGAGTGTTATCCAAAAACAAAAGGCGCTTTCTCTACTCTGTTTAAGAGATTTTGTTTGCTTTCCTCAAATCTCTCTTTTCATTTTATCTCTTCAAACTCAGTCCTCTTCCTAAACCAAACCAAACCCAAACCCAAACCCAAACCCAAACCCTGTCTCTGGTAAAATTAACACACAGAAGAGAGAGAAAGAAGAGAGAGAGAAAGAAGAGAGAGAGAAAGAAGAGAGAGAGAAAGAAGAGAGAGAAGGAGGTTGTTCTTGCCCTAGAAATTTGTATTCTGATAAGGACTTTTGCTCTGTGATTCCGTATTGAATTATTACCTTCTGGGTTCTCTTACTAATTGCTCTTCTTCAATGGGCATCCACCAAAAACCCCTCTTCTGCATTTCCCCTTCTCCTTCCTTTTGAATTTCATTTCATTTCCTTTTTCCCCTGTTCTCTTGTTTCTTGCCTTTCATTTGGCTCCATGTGTTTGATTTCCCCTTCTCCTTCATCTTCTTGTTTTGCATGTTCTTGATTCAGTAATGGAAACTGGAAACTGGATTCTCTTCTTTTCTTCTCTATCCTCTTTTTACTCTTTTTCTGGGATTTGAGCGTTTTTTGTTTCTGGGTTTTTCACTTTCACCCTTTTCCCCTTTTCCTCTCACGATTTCAAGTTTGTTCCTGAAAAGATGCTTGGTGTTCAAGGTTTTTGATAACGTGCTGTTGGTCGTGGACCGGTTTACTTCCCTCTCTTCTCTTATCTTGACCCTCAAGCTTTTCTTTCTCTCTCTCTCTCTCTCTCTCTCTTTTGTTATGATTATTCCCTTTCCCTTCAATTTTTTAGCCTTTTTTTCTCTGTTTCTTTTCCCTTTGGTCTTCCCAGCTTCATTTCCAAGAAATGCATGTTAGTTTCAAACATATTCTAACCTTGTAGAACCTGTCCTTCCTGTCTATTGTCGTTGTTGTTCTTAGAACCCTGAGGCTATTTTGTTGAGATTTCAAGTCTAAGCATCTGAATGGATCGAAGGGATCCAATGGCGTTATCGGGGTCGCAATCGTTCTATATTCAGAGGGGAATGAGCAATTCTGGCTCTGGAGCACAGGGCATGCGTTGCTCTACTAACCCAAATATGTCTTTTCAGACCAACGCTGGAGGCAACAATGTTGGATCAGGCATGCCAATGGACCCTAACCCTGCTATTTCACCTTATGGTGCCAATGTAGGGGCTCAATCTGGTGGAATGGTTGCGAGCGAACCGGTGAAACGGAAGCGAGGTCGGCCTCGCAAATATGGAACTGAAGGAACTGTGTCTTTGGCACTGTCCCCCTCTCCATCTGCCCCTAATCCAGCCAGTGTTGGCTCCTCGCCGAAGCGGGGTAGGGGACGGCCTCCCGGGTCTGGAAAGAAGCAACAGTTAGCTTCTCTTGGTGAGTTTTTTAATACCCTGTTGAGAACTGATGATAGATTTCTTGTAGTCAAGTAATTGCTTGGTTTCATTAGTATTCTTGGAATGTTCTTAGTTGTTCAAAACAATATTAGAAAATTATGTTTCATGAATGATTTCCTAATCTGTTGCTGCCTTTTTAAGATCACTAAACCTCTATACTTATATTATAAGGATCTATTTTAGTTCTTCAATGCTCAAATATTTTATTTTGAGGCCCCAAACTTTGAATAAAAAATGATTGTGGCAATGGACACTAACTTCAATTAATTTTTGTGCTTTTTGTAGGTGAACCACTCTCTGGTTCAGCTGGCATGGGTTTTACTCCACATGTTATAACCATTGGAGTAGGAGAAGTATGTTGTTTCCTCATCTCTCTGTTTCATTTTTTTTTGCATAATTTTAGCCATTCATTAATCTCATGTCCAATTTATGAGTAAATTCTCCGAAAGTGTGTATTGTTTTTGTTTAAAAGCACGGTCTCATAATGTATTAAAAAGGGTCATTAGTGTACATGTGAGATCCCACATCGGTTGGAGAGGAGAATGAAGCATTGCGTGGCAACCTCTCTCCACCAGATGCGTTTTAAAACTTTGAGGGGAAAGTCTGGAATGGAAAGCTCAATGAGGACAACATCCGCTAGCGGTGGGCTTGGGCTGTTACAAATGATATTAGAGCCGGACACTGGGCGGTGTGCTAGCGAGGACGTTGGGCTCCTAAGGGGGGTGGATTGTGAGATCTCACATTGGTTGGAGAGGAAAACGAAGCATTGCTTATAAGGATGCGGAAACCTTTGCCTACCAGATGCATTTTAAAACTGGAGAGGAAGCCTAGAAGGGAAAGCCCGAAAGGGAAAGCCCAAAGAGGACAATATTTGCTAGCGGTGGGCTGGTATCAAAAGCTAGACACTGGGTGGTGTGCTAGCGAGGACGTTGGGCCCCCAAGGGGAGTGGATTGTGAGATCCCACGTTGGTTAGGGAGGAAAATAAAACATTGCTTATAAGGGTGTGGAAACCGAGAAAGCTTGAGGAGGACAATATCTGCTAGCGGTGGGCTTGAGTTGTTACAACATACACTTGTTTAATTTAGTTAATGCTTTTTGATGTTGCTTGGTAGAGAATTATATCATATGAGGCTGAACAGAACTTAAATTGTTACGAAATATTACAATGAAAATGAAGAAAATTGAAGAACTCAATTACTAAAATCTTCACCATTTTGTTGAATTAGTACTTTCATCCAATGCCATTGATTTCAAAATCTGACAAGAGTTTACCATATTGAAACTGATATGTATTCAACTTTTATGCAGGATGTCGCTGCCAAAATTATGTCATTTTCACAACAGGGACCAAGAATTGTATGCATCTTGTCAGCAAATGGTGCTGTCTCCACTGTAACTCTTCGTCAGCCTTCGACTTCAGGAGGCACAGTCACGTACGAGGTTTGTTTATTTCTGTTGTTTCGATCACCTTCGGATGTGGTTAAGGTAGTTCGTTAAGAACTGTATAGTATTTGATTCTTTATGAAGGAGATATGATGTTTTACTTCATCACCTCACAGGCATGTTATAAAAAATATGCAACTATCGGTGTTCAGGCACCTCGACATATCTATAAGTTTCTTGGTATAGTATTATCCCCCACGTGTTATCCATGATTGTTTGTGTGAGATCCCACATCGATCGGAGAAGGGAACGAGTGCGAGTGAGGACGTTGGGCCCCAAAGGAGGGTGGATTGTGAGATCCCACAACGGTTGGAGAGGAGAACGAAGCATTCTTTATAAGGGTGTGGAAACCTCTCCCTAGCATACGAGTTTTAAAAACCTTGAGGGAAAGCCTGAAATGGAAAGTCTAGACAGGACAATATCTGCTAGCGGGTGGCTTGGGTTGTTACCGTTCAGGCTATAGTTTATGCACGCATTAACTAATCCGACCTAAAGAAACTTGTAAGATTTTAATGTCTTAGATAGGTGACCTTCAATACGTTACTTTGAACTTTCCGTTCTGAAATTGAAATTTAATTCTGAATTTGTTGTGTAGGGTCGTTTTGAGATAATATGTCTGTCGGGCTCGTACTCGCTTGGGGATATATCTGGTTCGAGGAACCGCACCGGTGGTCTGAGTGTCTCCCTTGCGAGCCCTGATGGTCGTGTTATCGGTGGTGGTGTAGGAGGAGCACTTATCGCAGCAACCCCGGTTCAGGTAGCTTCTTCGTTCAAACGAAAACTGTTAGATGCTATATAACCAAACTGCTGCATATTGAAACATAAATGTGTGATTAATTAGGTGATAGTAGGGAGCTTCATGTGGGGAAGTTCAAAGTCGAAGTACAAGAAAAGAGAAGCTGTCGAAGGCGTGATAGACACGGATCATCAGGCGGTAGATCACGCAGTGGCGATTGCGAACGTGCAGCAGAATCAGAATCAGAATCAGAATATGACTCCGACCTCCCCAGTTAGTATGTGGCCATCGTCGCAGTCCCTGGACATGCGCAACGCACACATGGACATCGATCTGATGCGCGGGTGAGGTCCGGGGAGTTTAGTTGTTAATTTTCAGAGAGGAATGGATAGAGTACTTGTGAAATGTGTAGGTTGTGGGATTGAGTTTTGGATTATTTACATTATTCCTTGTTTGTAGTTTATGTTTTTATGTTAACCATTGAACAACACCAATCCAAGTCTGGCTTTCTCAACCATCGATGTTTTTTATATTACAAATCTATTTGATTTTATTAACAATTAAAAAAAATATTTAATATGAAATCGAATCACGTACCATTAATTTTCATTCATTAACTATTGGTCACTTTATTATGAACTCTTATGGACGGTTAAGATAAGATAAGCTGATGTAATCATTATAAATTAGACCATTTTTTCATAAGTTATTCATAATTATGTTACGAACATGTTTGATGTTTGTTTTATCATATGATTACATTTTTTATCTTAAGTAAAAACTAAATTCCTATGGGTTATTGGGAGGGTAGACTCTATTCAAGTTCCAAAGTCCAAGTCAACACTTAAAAAGAAGTTAATCTTATACTTTTTCCATATGGAAAAGAGAAGTGAATTTAATTTTATCTTGCAAGATTATATTCCGAGCAACCCCAGAATGATAAGCCTATTAAATTGGCTATATAAGTCATTCTCGTTAAGGAACAAATCTTCCAGAGTTCATAAGTGACTCATGATTGAGATAGTGGCATGTGATCATCTTATGGAATATTAATCTTCTTAATTAACAGATTAACAAAGAGAAATTAAATATTATTTGATATAATCTTATAGGAAAACTTGACTCATATATGTTAGATCAACTTTAGAACTTGAGACTTGATGAGAGCACCCTTGTTCTTCTACACAGATCGTGTGAGGACTTAGACGAACCAATAAGATGAGTAATCCATTGACTAAGTGCACCCAGAACCTAAATGCGTGAAATACACTCCTAGACTTGGAATAATGAGATGTTCTGGAATCGTGATGTCTCTCTCCATTTCAATGTTAGTTGCTAAGCCTCGGTTTTAAAATTAAAAAACTGAAACTAAATTAAAGAAATTAAGCCCTTAAAACTTCTTTTAACCTTAAAAAAAAAAAAAAAAAAAAAAAAAAAGGGGAAGATAAAATAAAAGCCTCCGTTTTTTTAAAAAAGAAACTAAATTAAAGAAATAAAACCCTTAAAACCAGTTAATAACCTAAAAAATAAACTAAAAAGAGGGGGGAAAAAAGAAAGTTTAACACAATCCTGTTGCGGGAATCGAACCGAAGTCTACTGGGTATTAGCCAAAATCTCCAACCGCTGGACAACAACGATATTCATAAAATCAATGATATTTTTTAATTAAAATTAAAACAAAATCGTCAATAAAAAATCCCATAAATAAGAAAGGAAAAATTCCGTTGCCGGGAATCGAACCCGGGTCTCCTGGGTGAAAGCCAGATATCCTAACCGCTGGACGACAACGGAATTTGTGATACCAATGATTGTCTAAAATGAAAGCAAAACAAATCGTGAATAAAAAATCCCATAAATAAAGAAGGAGAATTCTTTTTCCTGGAATCGAACCCGAGTCTCCTTGGTTAAAACTAAACATAGCGGACGACAACGGTCTTTTAATATATAATTATTTCGTGACTTCTTACTTCATTTTCCAAAGCTAGGCTTGGGCGAGATATGAATAAATTCCTTGTTATATTAATAAATATATAAATTACATTAAGAAAATTATTATTAAATAATTTTTTTCATTAATAACTTACTAATTTTTAATCTTTAGCAAACAAAAAGATGTTCAAATTTTTAACTTTTTTTTTTTTTAAAGAAAAAATTCTCTCCATTCTTTTTATTTCTTTTTCCTTTTATCTCTTTATATAGATACCAAATTTCATGAAATATCTTAAAAAAGAAATAAATTACACATATTCTCTAGAATTCTTTCCAAATAAATATTAGAATTCATTGAACTCCTGCAAATCCACGTGCCAACTTCTTGTTGATTGAATCCTAATATGCATTTTTTAAGTCAAACCATAAGTCATTATTTACCATCAAAACTCCATACAGAACGTAGCACAACCCAAATGAAGAACACAACATAATGATTATCAAGACATCATCACTGCAGCAGCTCAGATTACAACATACTATCCGTCCTAGCAGGCAGCCTGCGGAAGAAGTTCATTGGCGCCGATGGCATTCTGTTCCTGAACCTGGGATGCCTCATCACATAGAAACCGGTCACAAGGGATAGCATCTGAAAAGGCGTTACATAAAACACTAGAGCAGCAATGAAGCAGAATGTTATGTATATGGTTGTTGCACGAGGATCTCGCCAGTTTAACAGCGCCTGAATTCGCTCCCCTTGAGTAGCTACGTCCCCGACCACCGACTGGATTCTGCCTGCTAAACTTCTCATCCGATCATACCTCATTCGGACTATGTCTGCGTTTTTACTCGTTGGAAATGAGTCGAATTCTTCGTCGAGCTCATCGGGGCTCACTGCCTCTGCATAAGAGATTTTTGTGTCCATGTGTGGAGGGTTCCGAGCGCGGTACCGCCAGTTCCAAATTCCTACAAGACACATGTAGAGGAAAATTGTGGGGAAGATCAGCTCTGGATAACAAACTAGCATCACAAACAGAAGATGAACAAGTCCTGTAGTAATGGGGTTTTTCCACATGCACACTTCTCCAAACCATTTTCCGATCATGAATAGTCCCGAAAAAACCGATACGATCCTGAAGAAGTTAGCCTTGCTTCTCCTCATGCTCCAAAGATGGGAGTTTACATCAGACATGTACTCAACTACCTCTTTTCCAAGGGCAGGTTCTGCTCGGCTAAGTCGAGCTGCTATTATGTTAACTGCGTGATGTCGCAGCGCTTCCTGCTGAACCACAGACAATGGCCTTATGTAATGCATTTTTGGCAATGGGGGTTTTGAGTACATAAACATCAAATTTGCTACCGATGGACATATAAATCGCAGGGCAAGGTGCAGTTCACCCATCTTCTTGACACCAGAAGGCTGAAGAACAAGTAATGGATACACATGTGTGTATATGCGACCAGTTTCAAGAGTCGAAATACGGATTCGAATCTTCCCAATTTTCATGTCTTTGTTATTGTTGGATTCACCAATGTGACCATTATCAAAAAGACACACGGTTAGGACTGTGGCAGGATCAAAAACCTCCCAATGGTACTGCTCATTGTACTTTGGACTCAAGTTGTTGATTATTGTTCGAGTTCGGACCCATTTCTGGCCATACTTTGCTACACAAAATGCATCAGTTGTACCCTTTCCGTTCCTAGTTTTCATTGGGTGAAGCCCATCAGCGCCCAGTATGCCAAGCTCCAATATCCCAATTGGTGGCTTCCAAAGTGGCTTCAATGAGGGTCTAAGGTCACTACTATATTGAGTTGACTCATCCAGCACATGATATCCACCCTCCAGGCAAATGCGAAGATGGATTCTACTATGGAACCTATCCTTTTCTTTCTTTCCCTCCCCTTCTTCCACGGCATCTGACTCAGACTTCATAAGATTGTACCATCGGCTGTGGATTGGTCGAGCATCAGCACGCTTTTCGACAGAAATCAGTGGAATAACAACCCTCCCTAGCGTTTCATCTTTGTTGGGGCCAACACGGTCTTCAACCGAAAGGATCAAATGATCATCAAAGGGTTCAGCTGCAACAAACATAAGATCTTCATTCCACAAGGCATTCATTGTTCGAGTTTGCACGGCTTTTGTTCTTAAAATTTGGCTGCCAATTTGAACCCTCACATAGGCATCAGGGAAACGTGAATTTTCTTGTAAAACCAAATCTTGAGCTTCAACAACATTGACTCGGACATACCACAATCTCGGTGATTGATAAACTTTTGAGCGAGTATGCACTGGGATAACCGAAGTGCCATCGGGAGAGAGAGCATCTGAATGCCAGGCATCTGGAAAAGCCTCGTCAGCTTGTGTGCCATACCATACAGCAAGCATTAATTCTCCCTTTTTCTTTGATCTATTCTTGTCTTCGAGACGATACCATTCTGGAGCCAATGGACTATCCGGTGGAACTCGAGTAGGAACTTCATGAAGATCAATGTACAAACGTCCAACACAATCATCTTTTAACGTATCTTTGTCTTTAAGAGAAACTTCCAGCACTGTTGATTGCACATCCATCCTTGCGAAGGCAAATACCTCATTCCATTCAGGACTTGAATTTTTCTCATAATGCTTAGTTGTTCCCTTGAAGTTCCCTAGTTTCACTTGAACATAAGGATCCAAGCCTCCCGTTAAATCCTTGGTAGGAAGATCACGGGCTTTCACAACTCGAACAAAAAGATAATGAATCTTTTCTACAAGGTCATAGGTGCTTGTAGGTCTGTCTCCAAGAGCAAAACGACCAATCATCCCACCGCCGAGGTAAGGACTCGTCTCTCTAACTGAATAATCATCATATGGAAATGATGATCCAGGGTACATGTGACCAGCATTTGCAGCCATTAGCTCAGAAGTCATACCATATTTTCCATCAATCACAGATGGCGCACTAACTGGTGATACAGTATGATGCTGGTGCTCCTGCTGAGGCTGCTTCGCATTCGGAAGGTGATGGAATGTCTGTCTCGATTCGGTTTTGTCAGTAGAAAATAGACTCGCTATAAACTTTGGAACTCTTCTTACTGTTGATTGGTGTTCAGATGTGATTGGAACAGGAGGAGGATCCTTTTCCACAGAAGAATCAACTGCAGGAAGTAAATTCGAAAGCTTAATAGAAGGATCATCAGTTACATAGACCTTAAGGCCAAGCTCTCCTTTGATTCGTGAGAAAATGCCTCGTTTCTCCAGAGGATAGTGAAAAACAGCAGCCTCGGCGTAAGGGACAAATGAGGACCCAGTAAGACGAACTTTTCCTAGAAAGGAAGGCTTGGAGTTGATGCTGGCTTTCGGATTCGAAAAGATAAACGCCTCAAGAGCAAGGCTAGACAGACTTTTCGGATCCGATACGTTGAAGTAGAAGCTCTCGTTCCAAACAGGATTGAGGTCCTTCTCCTTAGTCGTGGTACAGACTCTTTGATTATTGAAGTGAAGCTCTACAAAAGCACTGACTGAGCCCTGCCCATCTTTTGGCATAAGATCATGAGCACCCACTACATCAACTCCTAGCTTGAGGTTACCCATTGAACTTCTACCAAACAACTATCCAAGAACTGATGAACTCCACACAGTTAAATGCAGAAATCACCTGGAAATGAAAGGATTATTTGCATCATTATTACATCAAACTTAGTGTTTATCAGCTAACCATTTCTTTTTCTATTCACTGAACTTCCAGAATTAGAAAATGATCGAAAGAAAGCAAACCCAGTTTGATCTAAAATGAGAATAAAGGCCTAAAAAAAGGAATAAAGCAATCGAATTAATTTAGATTCCAAAGCGAACTAAACAATCAAATGAAAAGGATATACAGAATCATGATAAAGAGAAATGAAAAATTCTACACAGCAAAAGATTGCTTCAAGCCTAAACGAATCAAGAATATAAGCATAGAAATTCCCCCTTCTTCAACCATAAATCCCTTAATTTCCTCAACACAAACCAAGCATTGTCTAAAAATTTCCACGAATTTTAAGAAACACATAGCCGACAGTATCCCTCCCCAACTCAAATCCAGATTCCACAGCCCAAATCAACGTCCGAATCATCCGATTCGCCCCAGAAACAAGAAGCATTTTCACAAAAAAAATCGTCAGAATCTAGACATAGAACTAAACCAGCTTCATTTCCGAGAAACTATTCCAAGCAATTAGAGAGAAAACCACAGGATCTGCCGAAAAAAGAGAAGTTACAAAATCATTGAAGACCAAACAACGTACCTGCTCTGGTGGATTTTAATGGAGGTTTCAGAAAAGATTAATGCAAAAAATTAAAGCAAAAAAGTTAAAGAAGATGAAAATGAACTTCAACTTCACCTAGAGGAGGAAAGTTTGAGAGAGAAAGAGAAAGAGAGGTATGAAAAGGAGTTGAGTGGTCAGCAGTCGCACGCAGTTGTTTTCTTCCTGAAACACGAATATTATTTTCCTTTTTAAATTTTTTTTTTATTATTTTGGAAAATAAAACAACGTGGAGATTAACCATTGGGTAAATTGCACAAAAAGTAACGCCGTTATTCTCTCTCTTCATTTTATTTCTTACCTTATAAAAATCATTTCAATTTTCTTTTTCTTTTTTCTTTTCCAATTATTTAAATTCATACTAAATGGCAGGGACATTCATCCTCTGGGACCCACCCCATTTGGGATGAAAATTAAATTTGTAGCTTAATATATTTAAATTTAGTGTTTTTTATTGTTTAATGACGTTATAAAATATCTAATAATTCCATTAATTTTTAATTTTGATATTCATGTTATTTATTAACTTTTTTCCTAATTGAATAATTGATCTTAATAAATGCCAAAAGGATAATGGAATTTCCATTATTATATATTATAGAATTATTAATTTTTTTTATTATTTTTATTATAGATGCGTTAGACAATTTTTAGAGAAAGTCAAATAGTAAGTCAAATGTAGAGCAGAGTTGACCAAGTAGAGTAATGAAGTAAGACATCCGACCACATATTAATATTTTAATGAACCAATTTTGTATAACAACAACTACCATGCAAGAGCCTAGATGAGTGTCATAATATGATCAAAGAGTAAGGTACATCATCTAACACATCACATAGAATGGGCATTCAAGAGAAGACGGGACACAAGCAAGATAAGGGCAATGAGTAGACAAGAGTGTCAAAAATAGGCTTGTTGAAGAGTCGGGTAAGGCCAAATGAAATATGAAAGCTTGCCAGATTTGGCGTCAATTGGACACCGGATGGATGCTTCATGACAGCGTATGTCCATTCTTCAAAAATCATGTATACACTCGCTACTTTAAAATGTCTCAAAATGTACTATAGGGGGAAGCATGATATAACCTCGTCACCACCCTTAGGCTCTGTGGTCTAAGCAAGCTACCGTATGGCACATGTGTGCGTCATAGTGAGGGCGAGCGTTGCGAAACGAGTGTCTTAGGTGACTTTCTTTGAAATGGATCTTTCAAGGACAATACCGAGCCACACAGGTGCGCCAGTATTGCGCCTTAGCCCGAGTGTCAAATGTTTGATTTTGCACCAGCTATTGGTATGATATTTGTAAATGACACGACATGGGTACGGGAGGGCCAATACCTCGATTAAACTCAGATAGATGGATGTTTGAGATGTCTCAAGATTATGAACGATATGTGGGCCCATTCTCGATGGCATGACCAAGTGAGATGTGATGGTCGATGACACCCCGTGACTTGGGATGACGTCAAGACATGAGCGTGTCAAGATCACGACGCCACCCCGTGACAAATCTCACCTAAGGTATAACGAACCACAAAACTAGATGAAAAATGAATATGAGGCTTGAGTTTCCCTCAAGACTTGTAATGAGCGTGTCAAGATCACGACACCACACGTTTGAAAAAGTACTATCGCAACGATAAGCTTTTAATAATACCCTCTTGATTCTTAAGTTTTGAGTCATAATTTCTATTCAGTCCTATATTTCAAAATATTACATTTTTACTTTTTTTGACTTAAAAGTTTAGTTTTAGGATTTATAAAGGTTATATTTTTACCCTTAAATTTTATGGTTTTACATTTTTACTAAGGATTGAAAAATAGAAAAATATTGGAACCTTATGCATTATTATGTGTTCATGCATTCGGTGATTTCCATCCGTAACGAAAGCATTATGATAAACATAAGAGTGAAAGCCGTAAAATCCTCATATATATATATATATATATATATATATATATATATATATATATATATATATATATATATATATATATATATATAAAAGAATCAAATAAAATATTTTGAAACTTAAAATAAAGTGAAAAATAACTCAAAATTTATGTATGGATTTAATAGAAACGTCTTATATAAAACTATTTCTTTTTTCAAAAAAATAAAACGTCTTTTCATAATTATCAAAATTAATTCTAATTCTAATTTCCCTTCCTCTCATTTTCCCAATAATCCTTTTCCCAAGCTTCAACTTGCTTTAGGGCATTTAATTTCTTATTCTCAAACTCCCTAAGAGCCGTTGGATCATGAGGCGGCAAATCGCACGGTTCTGCCTTGTTGGGAGACTTCTCCAGTGAATCTTCCATAAATTTCTTATGCAACCCTTCGGCGGCGCCGATCATCGTCTCAGGCCTAAGCTCCACCGCACCGGCAGGAACCAACGGCCGAAATTTGAGAAGCTTGCTGTATTCGTTGAGTAAGTGGAACATGTAATCATACACTAATTCCATCTTAACATTCTCTTGCAAGTACTTGCTTCCCTCCCCTCCTATTGCTTGTGCCTGCAATTAAATTTTGATATACCTCATTTCCATTTAGGCCGTAAATTAAAATTCTACGTTCGAATACCTGATTTGTATGATTGTTACCCCATTCGACAGCAAATTTGAGAGAAGAACATTTGGATCGATCATTAATAGGCCAAAAGTGCTGCAAAGGAAGCATTCCCCTAATGAAGAAATCAAAGAACCTTGGCTTCACGTACAACGTCATTGAGTCGCATGACATTATGTACTTCTCACTCACCGACCACGCCCATCCTTCTATGTAAATCTTGTACCTGTGCGTACATTGATCTTCTAAATTTGATTGCTTGTACCCTTCTTTCGACTCTTTATCCCAATCCTTCGAACAAAATCAGGGGATAAAGTAAATGAAATTGGTTATATAAAATGAAAATAGAAATAGGAAATTACCTGAGCGTATAAAAGAGTGTCCCAATTTTGGTGTTGGGTGAGATTGCATTTGAGAAGGTCTCCCCTAGAGGGGTCAACATGTGGGTTACCCTTCCAATAAGCAAAGGCCACCCTCTCCTTCCATTTGGTTCTTTTGTTCCCTTCCTTTATGTCCTCCAATACCTTTCTCCATGGCTTTATGTTTATTTCACCCCTTTAAAAATAGTTGAATATGGTCTCGAATCATTCATTTACCTTTTGTTTACTCGTGTATCAAAAAGTAGAAAATAATTACCATCCCCAAAAGGACCAATCGGGGAAAACAATGTCCAAGCTGGAGTCATCGGAGCAGTATCGGAACAACGGAGGTGGGCCCGCCTTTGGATCTAGAAAGTCTTTAGATTGGACGACTGGGCGATCATCACAGTCAAACATTAGTTCAAGATCTGGCAGTTTACCAGGGTACCATCTCACAAGCTGCAAAAGCCCCCACATTGTGAACAGATCTCTGGTCTGGATTGAGCCTCTATATTTCTCCACGTACACTCGTCCGTCCATGATTACTACCCGGAAATGGGCCGTCCTCCGGGCCCCCTCCACCATTTCTCTTGTTATCCCCGTCTCTCTCCATGGCCGTAGATCTTCGTGAATCCAACGGAAGTGCTGTGGGCATGTGGCGTCCCGTGGACGGTCCGCATGTATTGCCTATGAAAATAATTAATAAATATTATATTAATTATTTATTCCGAAGACAGTTGATAGTATAACCGAACTCGTCAATTTAAATCGTTGGGTTAAATATTTTTGAGTTAAGTTAAGTTATGAACTGTGTTTGAGTTGTTCGAGACACTAACCCAACCAACTAAACATAAGTTCAAAAAATTCTTTCGATCGAATCCAACCAAACGTGTATAAGCTTCATTTCTTTTCGGTTGCAAGTCATTATCTTTATATTTTAATACTAATTTCAAAAACCCAAATAATTCCATTTCTGGCAGATTTTTCAATTTAAGAAAAATACAAACCAATATAATTTGTGAATTTCTATGTCTTATCCTTTTAATTTATTGATTTTAATAAATTTGATATATGGTACGAGCATTATAGAGAATTGACATATACATAGAATTAACCCAAGATATTTAGAAAATGTGAATTTAAAATTAAAATGATATTTTACGAAATGATATGTTGATGATTGTAAGAAGACATACCAATTTAGTTGACCATTTGAGACGAACGGAGATGCCGATGAAGAAGAAGAAGAAGAAGAGAGATGCCACAATTTTGAAGGTGGGTTTCTTCTTAGACGAACGCCATCGCCATCTCGAGGCTTGAAGGGCAGAAGAAGAATCATAGCAAAGTATATCGGAGAGACTCTTATCGGGGCAACGCTTCATATGTTCTAGCTTTGGATTCAGCTCAAGTAAGAATTGTAGAAAGAGATGATGGGGTTTATATAGTGATTTAAAGCCAAAATCAGGTTCTAATGGCTATCAGCGGCTAAGTGTTTGGTTAAGAGTTGACTAAAATATGTATTTAATTTAGGGTTTAATTTGTAGTTTTTTTACCAAACTATTTTAATGCATTGGTAGGGTCGTAGACCTTTTCTTTTTTCTCACGCCAACTACTCACACCATTCTCCAATGCTTAAACATATTCTTTTTCTCCCGACCCGACAACAATGTGAGATTACGATGTTTGGTAGGATGGTTTGTGGGTCGAGTTTGAAACTTTTTTTAAAACCTAATTCAATTGTTCGAGTTGTAAGTTTGTCAACTCAAACAATTCTAGTTAAATAATGAACGTAACCCAACTCAACTCAATCTTAAATTTGTTGAGTTGGATTGATTCGAGTTAATTTAATAAAATAAAGAATGAACCAACATGGAAGCTGGTGAGCATGTGACACACGAGTAAATGAGACGTATATAAATAAATTGAGGTCATGTATGAATGAGAGCGATTCTAATGATAGGATTATTAAGACAGACTTAAAAGAATTAAAAGTTGCTATTTTAATTCATGAATGACACAGTTTTTATTTGATCCCCTTACGTTTCAAGGCCTATCTAACCCCTCGAGTTGACTTTAAAACCGATCCAATCCTTTGAGGGTTGACCTTAAGGTTGATCCAACCACTTGGGAGTAGTTTCCAGGTGTGCCAACTCCTTCGAGGTTGGCCTTATGGCTTACTAGAGCCCTTAGGGTCAACCTTATGGTCGAGTTGACCTCTCTCGAGATTGGTCTTATGTTCAAGTAGACCATTTACATCTTTGCCCTTTTTTTATGTCTCTTTCGGAATCATGTTGGTTTTGTGTATTTTTTTTTGTTAGCCACTTTCTTAGTTTGAGGTCAAGGGTTCATTCATGTGAAACTTTGAGCGACACGTTAGGGTTTTGGCACGACATATTGCTACCTCCTTGCATCCTACAAATACAAACCTCATAAACATATATATGCACAAGGTATCATAGACACGTAACCGTGACGGATCTCAAAAGCAACATATTACATCATTATTTGATCGAAATTAATTAAGAAAAAATTTATAATAGATAGAATTGAATTATATTAGATGATTTTATAAATATTTACCTTTCCTTTAAGAAATAAAAACAACTTTTCATCAAATAAATTAGGGTTTTATTTAACCAAAAACAAATTAATCCCAAATCCATTTCCCCTTCCTTTGAGTTTTCCAATATTCCTTTTCCCAAATATCTACTTGCTTTAGAGCATTCAACGTCTTATTCTGAAACTCCCTCTGGACCGTTGGATCATGAGGCGGCAAATCGCACGGTCCTGATTTGCTCGGAGACTTCTCCATTGAATCCTCCATAAATTTCTTCGTCAACCCGGCGGCGCTGCCGATCATCGTCTCCAGCTTCAGCTCCACCGCGCCGGCTGGCACCGTCGGCCGGAATGTTAAAAGCTTGCTGTATTCGTTGAGTAAGTGGAACATGTAATCATAGACAAATTCCATCTTTAGATTCTCTTGAAAGTACTTGCTCCCTTCTTCTCCTATTGCTTGTGCCTGAAATTAAATTAAATTTGGTTAACTTAATTTGGGTAATGTGTTCGTTTTGATTTCATTAATGAACCACTTCCGTGTCACAATTTTATTCGATCTCGGACTTAATAGAAAAATAGGGAGTACCTTATTTGTGTGATTGTTACCCCATTCGACCGCAAATTTGAGAGAATGACATTTGGATTGGTCGTTGATAGGCCAAAAGTGTTCCAAAGGAACCATTCCTCTTATGAAGAAATCAAAATACTTTGGCTTCACATACAGCGTCATTGAGTCGCATGATATTATGTACTTTTCACTTACCGACCACGCTCGTCCTTCTATGTATATCTTGTACCTGTTTATTCATAGTTACTATTTTATTTCAATACCAATAATGCGATCTGTTCAAATATAGACCAATCGTTAAACAAATCACAACTATAAAGGATTGGACAATAAATTCTCCATCGGTCAACAAGAGGGATTGTTCTCCTTTGTCAACGCTACTAAAGACAGGGCAAATGTAATTCGGGTAGAAAATTCCATTACGTATACGATCATAATACTATTTCTTGTATTCCAATTTTTTGTTTTAACAAGTGGTAATATGAACCATACTCTAAACCTAGTTGCACAAGATAAGGCATGATCAAACGAAAGTGCTCGAGGAGGCAAGCAAGTATAACTCTATCACTCATGACTCTCTAGATTAAATAAAATGGCTAAACGAGAACAGTAAGTATGACTTTATCTATGATTTTCCTAATAGACGAGTATACCTTTGATCGAAAGGAGGAGGTGAAGAATGTGATAATTATCGTCACCACCAAGAAATATCACATAATGTGATATGTGCTCGTACTAAAATCATGAGACTGATGACGATACATAATTGGCCAAAACAAACAATATCTACTAGTGGTGATCTTGGGTTGTTACTGATGGTATTAGAGCCAGACACCGAGCGGTGTGCTAGCCAGAACGATGGTTCCCAAAGGGGTGGATTGTGAGATCGCAAATCGGTTGAAGAGGGGAACGAAACATTCCTTATAAAAGATATGGAAACCTCTCCTTAGTAGACACATTTTAAAACAGTGAGGTTGATGACAATACGTAACGAGTCACAACATACAATATTTACTAGCAATGACCTCGAGCTTGTTTGAAGGAAAGATCATTAGGATTGGTAACAAGTCCCAAATGCTAATAACTTTATTTATATAATATCTTTTCAATGAAACCAAAAATAAATAAATTATATAGTTAAAATTTGACATCTAACATGCTTTTTATTTCTTTTTTTTTTTTTAATTCAATAATAAATAGATTGAACATGGGCTAATGCTTGAAAGCACATGGGATTTTTTTTTCTTTACACTAAAAAAAAAAAAAATGAAAACATGCATTTGTATTAATATTTAAAAAAAAAAATATATATATATATATAAGAATTAAAAATGGTTTTGATTTATGAAATTAAGGCCTAATCAAGAAGAAAATAAAATAAAAGATGTTGAACTATAATAGAATTTATTTAATTATTTAATTAATTATTTTTGAAAAGAGAATGAATGAGCCACCTGTGTGTACATTGGTCTTCTAGTTTTGATTGCTTGAACCCTTGTCTAGATTCTTTACTCCAATCCTTCAAACAAAATTATTTTTTCAATAACAATTTACATCCAAATTTAGTTCATTTCAAATTTTAAATTATTTTAATTATACCCTAAACTTTCATTTAATTATTTATAGATAATGTAAAAAATAATAATAATAATAATAATAATAATAATAATAATAATAAAAGAGGGAGGGAGTGACCTGAGCATACACGAGAGTGCCCCAGTTGTGGTGCTGTGTGAGATTGCATTTGAGAAGGTCTTTCCTGGAGCGGTGCACCTCTGGGTTCCCTTTCCAGTATGCAAACGGCACCCTGTCCTCCCATTTTGTTCTTTTGTTCCCTTCTCTTATGTCCTCCAATATCTTTCTCCATGGCTTTATGTTTAGTTCCACCCTTTAACACACGTCGATCAAATAAGAAACGCTCGTACTCTAATTTTTTGAAAAAGTGAGATTCATAAATCAAATATCCTTTCCGAGATTTCATAATCTATGAAATTTGTTGGATGATGGAAGTCCCACATCGGCTAATTTAAGGAATGATCATGGGTTTATAAGTGAGGAATACTAACTTCGTTGGTACTAGAGCTTAGGGTCAAAGTGAATAAAATTAATAAAATGAAAGAAAAATTAATAAAATGAAAGATAAATAAATAAAGTGGGAAAAAGAATAATTACCATCCCCAAAAGGACCAATCAGGAAAAGCAATATCCAAACTGGACTCATCGGAGCAATAACCGAAGAGGGGAGGTAGGACCGACCATTGACCCCAAAAGTCATTTAATCGGACGACTGGGAGATCATCACAATTAAACATGAGTTCAAGATCCGGCAATTTCCCAGGATGCCATCTAACAAGCTGCAAAATCCCCCATAATGTGAACACATCTCTGGTCTGAAATGCATTCATATATTTCTCAACATACACCCGTCCGTCCAGGATTACTACTCTGAAATGAGCCGTTTTCCGGGCCCGCTCCAACATTTCTCTTGTAATACCCGTCTCACTCCAATGCCGTAGATCTTCATGAATCCAACGGAAGTAAGGCGGACACGTAGCATCCGATGGACGGTATAGATTTACGCCGCTCAAATTTGACTTATAGTCTTCATTTCCAATCCCTTTCTCCCACCAGTATGTTGGCTGCCAAACAAATAAATATTAAATTAATACAAAATTAATTAATTAATTAATTAATTAAAAAAAGTCGAAAGAAAAGGCAACGTTGATATCGATGAAGAAAAGGGCAGAAGGATTAGAACATACCGCTTTGATCCATTGCAGCCGGAGGTAGAAGCCGACGAGGAAGACGCAGAAGACGAAGGCGAGGGTCTTGAAGGTGGGCTTGTGGGCGAGCGAGCAGCATCGCCATCTGGGGGGCTGAGCGTCGGAGGAATAGGAATCACAGCACAAGATTTGGTGCACGAATCTATCCACACAGCGCTTCATCGCTTACACACCGAGAGAGGAAATGAATGGGATGGGGGCTTTAAATTTCGCAATGTAATGAGGGGACGACATCACGTTTTGATGGCTATACTTTTGTTTCATTAACAAATTCTTTTTTTAAAAAAAAATACCCTCAATTAATCCCTATTGGCTCCCCCAAAAGTCTGCTTTTATTTTTTTATTTTTTTATTTATTTATTTCTTTCTTTATATACTGGACATGTCAAGTGGGGATAAATTATTTTATAAAGCAGGCTTATTTTTGGATCGATACTATCAATATTTATTTTTGGATAATTATTTTTTTAATTAAATTATTGGGCTTTCTATTAAATAATCTTCAAGCTAGTCTTTGGTACTTATAAATAATGATGGAGAGAATTTTAAAATAAATATTTATGATTTTCGTGTATTTATGAGGGATTAAAATTCTAGAATTGAAGTTGTTGAAAGTTATATTAATTTGGGTATTCTCAATAATACTTAAGGATAGGAATTTGGAAAATGTCTTTTAACACTGCAAATGGTCGAATTTAGCCTTCAAGACATGTGGTGGACAATACAGATTGTATGACAATTTAGGGGTAATATTGTCATTTTCATTTTTATTTCCCTATCAAGCTTAAGAAATTAATAAAATGTGATTTCACCAAAATAAATTAAAATAAAATAAAATAATAATAATAATAATAAGAGTCCGTCTACCAACGTTGACTTCAATGGTCCTTTTGTTCATGCCCCTCTTAACACATATGGAGATTTTTTTTTTCTTTTGTAATGTTAAAGTTCTAAACTTTTTAATAAGCGACTCGGTCGGTCTTTAAATTATCTATTTGCTGGTAAGAATGTTGCATGAACTTCAAATAGTCTTGATAATCCAATTCTGTTACACGTGAAAATAAAAATAATTAATATATGTCTTATTTAAAAATAATTTGATTTTTCGCGTTTTGTTTACGCTATTACGTTTGTTATTTAAGTAAACTAATTCAAATTTTGAAAATAAAAAATAAATAATTTTCAAAAGTTTTTTTTTAAAGAAAAAATGTTTTAATATTTCAAAAAAAAAAAGTTATATATATATATATATATATGAAGGGTAAAACACGGGAAGAAGAAATAATTAGCTTTTTGTACGTAGAAATAAATAAATAAATAATAATAATCGGAAACTTGTCTTTGAGACTATTCTTCCTCAATAATTTTGTTTCGTAGTAAGTTAGGTTGTCAGTCCTGACTTATTTTACGTCTACTTTTTGTTTTTGGCAACGGTCTACTAGGTATGATTGTCACTATCGCTCCAAGAGAATGGGTCTGTTACTTGTTGGTTTATGGCAACGACGATTATAGTCGTTGGAAATGAGTGTACATGCTTTGAGAAAAAAGAGAGACATTATGTGCATTCAATAAGTTCAAAAAACTTGGATGAAAACGGGTGGATCACAAGATGAAATTCTTGCATATCGATCGAGGTGGCGAGTTCTTATCCCAAAATTTCTCAAAATTTTGCAAAGAGGAAGGTATCAAGCGTCAACTCACCGCATCGTACACTCTACAACAAAACGGCTTGGTTAAGCGAAGAAACTGCATCATAATGAACATTACCAGAAGTTTACTCATGAACATTACCAGAAGTTTACTCAACATGCGGGTTTATCTTCTAAATTGTTTATCGACAAAAGCTATGGATACGCATACCCCCTACGAAACATGGTTCAGTACGACACTTCACTTCGAGCATTTAAGAGTCTTCGGTGTACAAAACATGCTAAGATAGCAAAATCATATATCGAAAAGCGTGATGACAGAAGCCAAAAGATGGTATATTTTAACGTAGAATATGGGACCAAGGCACACGGACTATATGATCTATAACATGAGAAAATTCACATAATTAGAGATGTCATATTCGAATAGAAGTCAAATGAATTATGTGATTGTAGACTTCTTGTGTGGTCTCATTTTCTCTGATATCTACATCTGCAGTCGCACATAGACTATCTATCAACCATACACAAACTTTTCGTCTGTCCTTCCACATGCCAAGAAATTTCTCCATATTCATAGGAATTTTCTTCATTATGCAATAGGCTGCTATCACTCATTTTCTTAACAGAGTTCCATCGTAAGTTGTTGAAAGTATGTGATTCTTCTCAAAATACATCCACACGGTCTGCCTATGTTAAAAAGGCTTAATCCATGTAGTAGTTTTGACACTTTTTGGAGTCGGCTTCATATTCAGTGGAATAACTTTTTCATAATAATTATCTCGATATATGATACCGCTTGATGATGGATAATTTTCTAATTAAAGTGTTATATGTTATGGTATCGAATTCAAAACCATCATGTTTGTATATATATGGTCACAAGTAGTATCCAATTTACATCCTCACCTCTAGTAATGTAAATACATATTATTTATTTTAATTTCCCTTCCTCTCATTTTCCCAAATTTCAACTTTCTTTAGTGCATTTAATTTCTTGTCTTCAAACTCCCTCAGGACCGTTGGATCATTAGGCGCCAAATTGCACGGCTCAAACTTGCTCCGAGACTTCTCCAACGAATCTTCCATAAATTTCTTATGCAACCCATTGGCGGCGGCGATCATCGTCTCAGGCCTAAGCTCCACCGCACCGGCAGGAACCGACGGCCGAAATTTGAGAAGCTTGCTGTATTCGTTGAGTAAGTGGAACATGTAATCATACACTAATTCCATCTTAACATTCTCTTGCAAGTACTTGCTTCCCTCCCCTCCTATTGCTTGTGCCTGCAATTAAATTTTGATATACCTCATTTCCATTTAGGCCGTAAATTAAAATTCTACGTTCGAATACCTGATTTGTATGATTGTTACCCCATTCGACAGCAAATTTGAGAGAAGAACATTTGGATCGATCATTAATAGGCCAAAAGTGCTGCAAAGGAAGCATTCCCCTAATGAAGAAATCAAAGAATCTTGGCTTCACGTACAACGTGATTGAGTCGCATGACATTATGTACTTCTCGCTCACTGACCACGCCCATCCTTCTATGTAAATCTTGTACCTGTGCGTGCATTGATCTTCCAAATTTGATTGCTTGTACCCTTCTTTCGACTCTTTATCCCAATCCTTCGAACAAAATCAGGGGATAAAGTAAATGAAATTGGTTATATAAAATGAAAATAGAAATAGGAAATTACCTGATCGTATAAAAGAGTGTCCCAATTTTGGTGTTGGGTGAGATTGCATTTGAGAAGGTCTCCCCTAGAGGGGTCAACATGTGGGTTACCCTTCCAATAAGCAAAGGGCACCCTCTCCTTCCATTTGGTTCTTTTGTTCCCTTCCTTTATGTCCTCCAATACCTTCCTCCATGGCTTTATGTTTATCTCCGCCCTTCAAAAATAGTCAAACATTTTAACCTCAGTTAAAAAATGAATAGTAACTATTTTTTAACCTAATTTGGGAAGAAATTAAATTAAAAGAAAAAAGATAGTGGAAAAAAGAAATAATTACCAACCCCAGAAGGACCAATCAGGGAAAACAATATCCAAGCTGGAGTCATCGGAGCAGTAGCGGAACAATGGAGGTGGGTCCGCCAATGGACCACTAAAGTCTTTAGATCGGACGACTGGGCGATCATCACAGTCAAACATGAGTTCAAGATCTGGCAATTTCCCAGGGTACCATCTCGCAAGTTGCAAAATCCCCCACATGGTGAACAGATCTCTGGTCTGGATTGAGCCTTTATATTTCTCCACATACACCCGCCCGTCCACGATTATCACCTTGAAATTGGCCGTTTTGCGGGCCCCTTCCACCATTTTCTTAGTGATCCCCTTGTTTCTCCATGGCCGTAGATCTTCATGGATCCAACGGAAGTGCGGTGGGCAAGTGGCATTAGATGGACGGTACAGATTTGACCTGTGCTCTGCCATCGCTTTCCCCCTCCAATATATGGGCTGCGGACAGAAATAACAATAACAATAATAATAATAATAATAATAATAATAACAAAATTTAATAAAATAGTAAGTCCATTTTGGTTAGATTTAGAATAGAATAGGTATAAAAATATTTGAATTATTCGAATAAATCAACAAAGTTAGAGCATAGTTTAATTGAGTACAAACCGGTTTAACCCATCCGATGCGCACGAATAAGCCGAGGAGGAGGAGGAAGGAGAAGATAAGAACCACGGTGGTTCTGAAGGTAGGATGGTTGTTGTCGGAGGAACACCATGATCTTGAGCAGAAGATTTGTGGCGGAGTTTTCATTGGTATAAACTAAGAATTGTAGAGAGGGAGAGAGAAAAATGGTTTGAAATGAATAGAAGGGAGAGTTGAAACGGAAGAGAACAAAAAGGGTGGGATTTAAATTGTGATTTAAACCCAAAAAATCACGTTAAAATGCTTCTACTTTCCTTTTATAAAAATTCAACCACAATAAAGTTTTTTTTTATTTTTTTTATTATTTTTTTTTCTTTAGTGGTAAATGACAAAAGCAAATGGTATATTTATTTATTTATTTATTTATGCCATAAATTATATTTTTTAAATTTTATATGCTTGAATTTTAAGAGTTTTAATTATATTCTGTACCAATAATAATAATAATAATAATAAAAAGCTTTAAAATATTCTTGCCCTAATATTGAAAATGTAATATTCTTAATTTTTTTAAAAAGTATTTAAAAAAAATTATTAATATTTTTAATATTTTTAATTTTTTTTTTTAAATTTTTTAGAATGAGCCTCCTTAAGGCTAGGAAAGATGACAATAAATTGTAAAGATATATTTTAGGTGGGGAGTAGTGAAATAAATTAATTATATTTAATATATCAATTCGATTATCATATTAATTATTTGTATTTAAAATTTGTATAATTTTATTAAAATAATTATCTAATAAATAAACTCAACCACCTCAAATTTAAGGCATTGAAAATTAAATCAAAGTTTAATGCGTTACAATTATTTTAGTAATTTGACTTCATAAAAATAAATAATTAATTATTTAAAGTTAATTAATTCATAAATAATTACGAGAACTAAAAAAAAATGATTTATTTATATAAACTTATGATAATATTCTCTTAATTTATTTTATTTTGAATAAATTATATTATTAATTGATCTTAAGTATTAAAAGTTTAATGGGTTAATTTTATTTTGGACTAAAAAAATTACGATATGAAACTTAATATTTAAAATATTTTTAATATTTAAAAATTTAAAAAATAAAACTAATTTTTGACAAGACATCAATTTTTGCATTCTCAATAATACTTAGAAGGGATAGGATTGGAATCTAGAAAAGTCAAACACTGTAAATAGTCAAAAGTAGCCTTCAAAACATATGGAAGACTAAGGGGCAAAGTTGTCATTTCACTTGAGCTTTCCCTGTCAAGTCCAAGGAAATAACAAACTAAGGACTAGAAAAGTCAAGCCAACCAAGGTAGATATCAGTGGTCCCCTCTTTTCATGCCCCCACTAATATACGTGTTCTAAGAAACAGAGGATATTCCTTTAAATCGACGGTGAAGATTCTTTCTTAAATCGTTTGGCAGATCGAAATAAAAAATATAAATTCTTGGACTTAATATCGGTCGTTCACTCTAATTACATTAATAAAAATTATTAAATATGTATATATAATTATTTATTAAAAATAAAATAACAATCAATTAAATTGTATACCATATATATTATATTTGATATTTTATTATAAGTAAATATATGTATTTTTAATATTTTTTTTATTTATTATTCTTTTCATATCTTTATAATTATTTTATTATAAATAAGATAATTTTGATAAATTTTCTCCTTCCCCGCCATTTTCCCTCTCTCTGTATCACCATGCTTACGATTCAGGTTGCAGAGGTGGAAGTGTTGAAGAACAATCTTCTTCCACTTCTCCAAATTTCACACCACGCCGATTTCAGATTCTCCCGTTCAACCGTCTCCTTCACTGTCGCCGGCTCCCACAACTCCTCTCTCATTTTCGCACGCCTTGAGGTATTTCACCCTTTCTTCATCCTCTTGTCCTCCAATCACCCTCGAGAGTTCCATTCCTGTATTCAGATCGACAGTTTATTCCTAGCCACCTTCATTACCGGCACCGACGATCGCCTCTTGACCATTTTCATGCCCGATGATCATACCTTCTCTAATCTCGTTTTCACCACATGTACGGTTCTCATTCTTTTATTTTTTCTTGATGAATCTGCGATTTCTTGTTTGTAATTTTTAGATTCAGGGGAAATTTCAATCGCGTTTATTTTTAGGGTTTTGTTTTTCTTCGATTGTGCTTGGGAATGGATCTCGTGTAGGAATTGGATTGATTGTAAACAAAAGCCCTAAAGTTCCGATTCGATTAGATTAGATTTGGTTAAACCTGTCAATTACAAGATTGTGTTGATTTCCGTTTCTTCGTCTTTCTTGAATCTAGGTCGTAATTGTTGGTATTGATTTCAGGCGTTGGGCATTTGGAATATTGCTCTCCGATGCAGATGGGACCTCCCCTAAATATTCAAGTGGCCTCAATGGCCGGCGGACTATTTGTGGCCGTTAACGCAGAATGGTTCAGAGACGTTGCAACAAGATTATCTGCCTTCAGTACTAAAAGTAAATCAATTTCTTCTCCCCTTATGGAGTTTTACGTTTATTTGCTTATCTTCCTTCTTGTAAGTTTATGAAAGCTTGTCTTCTGGAACAGTCTCGGTTACTGCAAAGGATTCAGAAGTGAAATTCTATGCTGCACAGATGGATTTTGTGATTCCTGTTGAGGTACACTATATTTATCCCTTGGTAGTTGAGGATACTTTTCAAGTGTCTGAATTGAAACCATTCCTTTCATGGGCTTTTCTTAAGAATAAAAAGAAACGATTATATGAGAGATCACTATTAGGAATCACGACTTTCTACAATGATATGATATTGTACACTTCGAGCATAAGCTCTCATGGCTTTGTTTTGGGCTTCCCAAAAGGCCACGTACCGTACCAATAGAGATATATTCCTTATTATTCGCTAAATTAGCCCATGTGGGGACTCACTCCCGACAATCCTCAACAATCCTCCCCTCGAACAAAGTACACTATAGAGCCTCCACTTAATCGAGGCCCAACTCCTTCCCTGGAGTCCTAGAACAAAGTACACCCTTTGTTCGACACCGGAGGATTCTATTGATATGGCTAAACTAAGGGCATGACTCTGATACTATGTTAGGAATTACAACTTTCCGCAATGATATGATATTGTACACTTTGAGCATGAGCTCTCATGTCTTTGCTTTGGGCTTTCCCAAAAGGTCACATACCAATAAAGCCCCAAAAGGTCACGTACCAATGAAGATGTATTCCTTATTATTCCCTAAATTAGCCCATGTAGGGACTCCCTCTCGACAATTCTCAACAGTAGAGCCTCCCCTTAATCGAGGCCCGACTCCTTCCCTGGAGTCCTCGAACAAAGTACACCCTTTGTTCAACATTTGAGGATAATATTAACATGGCTAAGTTAAGGACATGACTCCGATGCCATGTTAGGAATCACGACTCTCTACAATGATATGGTATTGTCCACTTTGAGCATAACCTCTCATGGATTTGCTTTGGGTTTCTCCAAAAAGCCTCGTACCAATGGAGATATATTCTTTACTTATAAACCCATGATTATTCCCTAAATTAGGCAACGTGGGACTTCCTCCCGACAATTCTCAACAATCATGTGTTCAAATTTTTATTGCATACTTTCTTTCCTCGATATTGATAATCACTTGTTACATTTTAGGCCAAATGGACTCATGTTCTATGTTTGAACTTTTCGTATGTTATTTCTTTCTTGATTAACATCGATAGGCTCTTGTTCAACTGTATCATGATTTCCAAGCTCATAAATTGAGTGTTTACAATGCAAATAAATGATCTAATATATGAAGATCTATAGACTTAATCTTTTAGGAACTAATTTAGGAGCCTAGAAATGAAGATTTGGTCAAGAATACCGAAAAATGATCAAATATATCATACTTGTATGCCAGGGGAACCGGTGCAGAGTTGAAGGAACATTGGGCGGTGGAGTTCGATTTGAAGTGAGTGTGATACCGTTGCAATTTTTCATCCGAGCATCACAGCTTGACAAGATGGTGTATTTCTATGGGTCAACTGAGAAGAACACTTTAGTGGTATTCGAGACTGGGTATTGGACCAACATTGTGGCCAGTAACCCACAAGATCGCTGGGAACAACTTTAGAAGAAGTCTTTTACTTTCCTTCTCTCCCCCAAATAGAATTGGACGAAGCTATTAGAATGGCAGTCAAATGTGCATATAAGTATATTACCAATATGTTCATTCTTTCATTCTCCATATTTTTTCTCTTGTATCATTTGTTCATTCATTCATGATTAAAACTTCATCATCTCAATTTTTTAACTTTTTAGATTTTCTGTTCATTTTATTTGAGGGAACTCACTCCAAATTAGAAGAGAATGGAAAAGGAAGCGGATAACATTTTTTTCTTGTTAAATAAATGGAGTTGGTGACAGGATTATATTTTTCGTCCTAGCCCAATTCTCCGCTCTACCCGTTCTCGTTTTCGTCCATGCTTAATATAAATATATTTTTAACCCATTAAAATACATATAGAGATACAGAGATAATAATGTTAGCTTTGTAGATTTGGTGGACTAAAATTGAAATTGATAATTTCAAAATTATAAATTTGAATTTAAAATAAGATAGTTAATGCAACACATGTAAATATCTATGACGTAAATTAAGATGAGTAATTTCTAATTTTTAAACCTTAGTTGTAAATGAATTTCCTTCATTTATTGGATACACATTTCTTCTAATAATAAATAATTTTCTTACATAATAAAATGCCAAATAATTAGTGTTCTTTATTTTATAAAATTTCTTCTAAGTAATCCTTATGTCAATTTTTATTTGGTTAGACTTATTTTACATTATTTAAAATTAACTATTATTATTTTATTTTTTAATTTGATTAATAATTCAAATATTTCGGAGGAATAAGGAAAAATAAATACAATTTTCATAAATATTGCTTTAAAAAAAAATGAAACTATTTTAGGTGTAAATTAAACTTACAAGATTCCGCGCAACGCACGTGTTTGTTTGTACATATAAAAGGAGATGAAACGTGGTTGAAGTTTGAACCTCCCCGCCATTTCTGGTTCAGTCTCTCCCACCATGTTTACGCTTCAGATTCTTGGATTGGGTGAACTGAGGAGCTCCATCGTCCAACTTCTTCCCCTTTCTAACATTGCCAATCTCCGATGCTCCAAATTCTCGGTGTCCCTCACTGTCTCATATTCCGATGAATCCCATTTCTTGGTTGCAGCCTTCCAAATGTTCGATCCATTCTTCACCATCTTCTCCGCTCGCGATGGCAATTACAATCTCAACATCGATCTTCAAGAACTCTCTCAGATTATCTTGGAAGACGATCTTTTCTTGACCATTCTTGTTCCGAGTGTCGTCTCATCCGCCAGCCTTATTTCTTTAACTAGTACGTTCTGTTTCCTTTCACATTTTCATTTCCTAATAAGAATCTTGATTCTCATTGTATTGTGTTGTAGTTCTTCTTATGATCCATAATTTGTTTGGTTTGATTTGATTTCTTCAATTTGAGCGAAGACGATTAATCGAACTGTTATGAATTGAATGAGAAAAAAAGCCCTAAATTAGCATTTCGATGAGAGTATCAAACTCATCAATTCGAGATTGTTTTACCTGATTCGAGTTCTTAATTGTTATAATTTGATTTCTTCAATTTAAGCGAATATCACGTATGAGTTGAATGAGAAAAAAGCCCTAAATTAGCATTTCGATTAGAGTATCAAACTAATCAATTTGAGATTGTTTTACCTGATTCGAGTTCTTAATTGCTATAATTTGATTTCAGGGGATGGAGAGTTTCGCTCTCTCGCTTTATTGGGGGCGATGCCTCCCCAAGATATGACAGTGAGCAAATTCGATCTGAATTTGTTTGTGGCAGTTGATGCAGCAAAGCTGAGAGAGATAGCAACACGATTATCTGACCAAAATGGAACAAGTAACTCGACTTCTCTTCCTCATATGTGCACTTAACATATACATAGATTAATGAATCCATCCTCTGCAACAGTTTTTGCTACTGCATCGACTTCACAAGTCATCTTTTATGAAAAAACACGTACAGGGGAGATTACTGGGGTGACTGTTCTTACTGCACAGGTACTATAAATTACAACATTCATGAATTGCATATGTTCCTAAATACATATATAGTCATTACGGTGAATTGCATATGTTCCTAAATACACGGATCTCCACAGTGGTATGATATTATCTGGTTAGAGTATAAGCTCTTATATGGTTTTACTTTTGGTTTTTCCAAAAAGCCTCGTATCAATAGAAATGTATTCTTTACTTATAAACTTGTGATCCCATCTCCTTAATTAGTCAATGTGTGACTTTCTCCTAACCATCCTTTACCGGTTCTATCTATACTTAGATAATCTAATATCTAAAGTTGTGATTGATACTAAAGCTATTGTTGGTGCAGAGAAGGGAGTGCTTGGGGGGAGGTTTTGATGACAGAGTAGATGAAATAAACTTTTCATTTGCTCTGAAACCAAAGGCTTTTTTCCATGGTGCATTGGGTGTGACCAAGTTGGTTTGGTTCTTTAAGTCGACACGTTGGAACACAACAATGGTTTGCTTTACCAGAGAATGGAGCAACATTGTGGCCTGTTATCCTAGATACAATTACGTAAGTTCTCTGTTAAATTCCTTTACTCTTGATAGAATTAGGAGAAGGTCATCCAAATTGAAGTCTTTAATGCCTGGATATCTATGGAAATAGCCTATGATGAATTTTATGTATATGCTTTATGTACCCCATTTGAAGAGATTCTCATAGTAAATTTTTCTTTTTTTTTTTCTTTTGTGATTTTTGAACATATTTGCGAGAACATAACTATCATATTGATATCTAGATCTTACCATTTTTGGTTATATGAATTTTTGCCATATTAATATCAAGATGGGCTGTATAGATATTTTAAACTATGGTTTTTGGCTATATCGACTTAGAACTGAGCTAAAGTTATGTCAAGATGGGCAAAATTGATATTTTAAATCTTGATTTTTGGTTATATCGATACTGAGATGGGCGAAATTAATATTTTAATATTTGATTTTTAAAAAATCATTTTGGGTTCTATATGCCTTAGGTCTATACACTTTTATATGTTATTTTTTTGTTGAATCAAATAATCTTATTTTCATAAAAGTCTATAGACCAAGTTAGCATATTTGCAAAAACGAGAATAAAGATCAAGTTAGCAAGATGGTTGATAGTTATGTCACTCATGATTAATAATTTAATTTCTAAAAAATTCAGAGTTATTACTATAATATATAAATATACGAGAGGATCATATTTAAATAATAATTTAAAAAATTTATAGTATATGAATCAAGTTTGTTGTCTTTTACTAATAATTGTTACAAACGATTTAACGATTTGATCAAAACGGTTCATATTAGAAATGTGAGTAATCACATCCTATATAATAAATTTACATAAACATAAACCATGAAATATTTTACTTCTATTTATAAATTCAATAATTAAAAAAATTAATATTTCAAGAAGTAATCTAATTGGAAAACAAGATAGCTTTTTTTAATTTATTGCAATAATTTTAGGAGTTGTGTAGTTGATGAATTGAAAGTTTTAAGTGATAATTACAACCAAAGCAAAGCATGGTTGTATTACATTTTTATTTGAGATTAAACTATTAATGTAGCAAGCCTTAGTGTTATAAAAATTATGTATATTTTTCTTATATGGTGTGACAAAGCTTAAACTATGAGAATATTTGTTTATAAAAATAATATGAAACTGTTCTATGAATAATTGAAATCAACTGGATTATATAAAATGAATTTTACATAACCTAACCACTAATCAATTTTTTTTTTTTACAATATGGTTTAATTACATGACTTTCTCTAAAATCGTAGGAAGGCTTTAGGTTTGACCATGGTTGTAAATTATACAAAAATGTGTTATGACATGTAAGGACAAAACATTAGATCCAAGTGAAAAAATTGAGAAATCTATAATGGAGATATGATATTGTCCCGCATAAACTTTTGTAGCTTTGTTTTGGGCTTTCTTGAAAGACCTCATGCCAATGTAAATGTATTCCTTACTTGTAAACTCATGATCATTCGTTAAATTAGCAACGTGGGACTCCCTCCCAACAATCCTCCCACATTGCTGGCCAAGAAACCTGAAGTTGTGCGAGTGTAAGGTAAAAAGGCGTGCTATTATGATGTTGATGAGGCATAGATCACACTATCGCCTAAGGTGTTGTCAAGAGAGAGAGAGAGAGAGATCGTAGAAGAATGTGAGCTCATTAGATCTAATGGCACCATAATGAGATGATGTTGAAGAAGACTCGTCACTATTAGGAATTACAAACCTCCACAATAGTATGATATTATCCCCTTTGAGCATAAACTTCTCATATTTTTGTTTTTAGTTCCCCCAAAAGGTCTCGTATCAATAGAGATAGTATCATTTGCTTATAAACTTATGAAAAACCCTTAATTAGCCAACCTGAGATTCCTCTCAACAATCTTTTAATAGTCACATCATTACTTCTCTTAAGGTCGAGCTGTCATTGCTTGTCAATTGGTTCACATGTTATCCCTATAATCATATTCATCGTCTATTTAACCAAAAAATTTTATTGTTGTTCTTAAGTTGGATCCTTGATATAAAAAAAAAAACCCAAAATTTAATTTCCATACATCACCCTCTTGGGGAAAAATAGACACAAAATTGTGCATACAATCCAATTGGAGCAATGATTATACTATAGGCCTTAGCTGACTTGAACAACCATATCCTTTTCGATTGACGTGCCAAATCCCGAAAAAAAATTATGGGACTGAGAGAAACAAAGAATCGAGTTTCTTGGCTTCTTGAAAGGCCTCCAATCATGCACTCTCTTCTCTGCACAAATGCATACCGAATCAAGAAATATATTAACAACAATGGTTCCATGAAGGTTAATGAGAAAGAAGTTCCACATTAGCTAATTTAGAGAATGATCACGACAATTATAAGTAATACATCTCCATTGGTATGTGGCCTTTAAGGGAACCTCAAAGCAAAGCTACGAGAGTTTATACTCAAAGTAGACAATATCATACCATTGTGGAGATCAGTAATTCCTAACATTGTATTAGAGTCATGCTCCTAACAATGTCGAACAAAGATATTGTGAGTTTCGAAGATGTAGTCAAAAGTGACTCAAGTATCGAACAAAGAGTGTACTTTGTTCGAGAGCTCCATAGGCCTCATGATAGTGTACTTTGTTCGAGGGGAGGATTGTTGAGAATTAATAGGAGGAGTCCCACAGTGGCTAATTTAGGGCCCTCATTCCAAATAGATTCTACAATATACCTCTTTTACGAGACTAATCTCCTTAGCTTCCATAGTGAACTTGACTTGTGAATTCGTTAGAGTAACGAGAGCTGATGAGACAAAAACAACCATACACTTCCAATAAATTATTTGTTTGAAGTAATATGATAGAAGGAAGAAGAATTGATGTTATATGTCACCAGTGGAATCATTTAAATCGGTTGCAATGCGTTCAAACACTTCCGAATCAATTGAGACAAAGATTCCATAATCAATTTCGCCCACATCCTTCTCTCTTGAAGGTAGCAATGACAATTGACGAACCTGTTCTTCCCCAATCCCTTGAAGTTAAATGGGTATCAGCTTTAAAGAATTTGCAAGAAAGATGAACAAGGGTGTTCTTGAAATCAAAAGAAATTATGAAAATTGTAACAAAGATTCAATTTTGCTTACTTGAATTGTGGAATTGAAGGAGCATTTGATTTAGGGAATTCCGAAGAGAGAGAGTGATTGAAGTGTATAAGATGCGTTTCATAGCCTTCATTGTGTCGTGAAAGAATTTGATGGGAATTTGGAATTGGTAAATTTGGTTGCATTGAAAATGGTTGAAGAATGGAGGCATAATTTGGAGAGATGTAATGATGTAAGGGAAATGGCGAGAGGTTATTAAAGAGAACATCCTTGGCGTGCACTTCATATCGGCTGTCTCATGCCATCGAACCAAGATGAAGGTTGCATTCAAAAGAGTAGCGGTGTCGTCCAGCCTCAAGTCTAGCATGCTGATGCCTTTCAGTTTCAAGTTTCTTATGTTTTCAACCATTGATGCGATGGTTAGCCCATTTTTATACTGCCACCCGTCTCCTGTTTCCTGAATCATAAACTGCGCTTAGTTATAAAAATTCAAGAGAAAAAAAGGGATGTTTGGTTGGTATATCAAAATATTATAACATGATGTTGCCGTGTGGTATCCACATTGATTGTAAAGGGAAACGAAACATTCTTTATAACGGTGTGAAAACTTTTTCCTAACCGACGCGTTCTAAGAATCTTGAAAGGAAGCTCGAAAGTGAAAGTCCAAAGAGGTTCTAAGAATTTTGAGAGGAAGCTCGAAAGTGAAAGTTCAAAGAGGACAATGTTTGCCCGCGGTGGGCTTGGACGGTTACAAATGATATTAGAGCTAGACACTGGGCGGTGGGCCCGTGAGGAGGTGAATTTTGAGATCCTATATCGGCTGGAGAGGAGAACGAAACATTTCTTATAAGGATGTGGAAATCTCTCCTTAGTAACTGTTAGTGAAATAGGGATTGATTGAATGATTGATGAGAAGATTGAATTTTGGAGAGCAAGAATGCTCCATATTTATACAGAGAATACAAAAGATATTCAGAAAATCTACCTAAAATATCGGGAGAAAATCTGGTAACAAACCAGTAAACAAATCAAAATCAAATCAAATCAAATCAAAACTAAATCTAACTTCTAACGAGATTTAATTAGATACTAACTGACAGCAATCTAAACAAATACATGATCTTTAACACTCCTCCTTGTTTAGATGCTGTGAACTCCAAGCTTTTTTCTGAACACTCATCTTACTCTAATTATCTTTCTGTTTAGAGGTCGATCAACCAACTCCCAAGTTTTGTTTTTCTTGATCACTGAAAGCTCCTCCTCTGACAGGTGCATCATCAACCGAAGCATCTTGTCGTTCATCTTCAGACTCTTCTAGTCGTTTATCTTCAGACTCTTCTAACATGCTACCAAAGAAATTGTTTGGTGCATTAGAAATCTGATTCACCTTCGTAAGTTCTTCCCAATTCCATTGCTCATTTCCAGCAAAATGAACATCTCGGCTCACAATAACATGACTAGTGTGTGGTTGAAAAACTTTATAAGCTTTGGATATAGTGCTATACCCAACAAAGATGCCAACTTCTGACTTTTTGTCAAGCTTATCACGCTTGACCTGTGGAATGTGAGTGAAGCAAAGACACCTAAATACTCTAAGGAAGTTTAAAGAACGTTTGTAATCATACCAAACTTCAAATGGTGTTAGATCCTTCACAGCTTTTGTTGAAATTCGATTTTGCAAGCACACAACAGTGTTTGCTGCTTTTCCCCAAAAACGTTTTGGAAGATCCTTCTCATGAAGCATGCATCTCATCATCTCCATTATGAATTTATTCCTCCTTTCAGTGACGTCATTCTGTTGAGGAGTGTATGGTATTGTCAATTGATGTTCAATTTCAGCCTCTTCATAAAACCGGTTAAAAGTTTCTGAAGTGTACTCCTTGCTATTATCTGATCTTATAGTCTGAATCAAGCATGCATTTTCACTCTCAACTTTGGCTTTGAATTTCCAAAATACACTCGCAACTTCTGACTTTTGCTTCAGCAAGAATATCCAACACATTCTTGTTAGATCATTAATAAAAGCAATGTAATAAAGATTACCATTTAATGATGGTGTTCGCTGAGGACTACAAAGCTTAGTATGAACCAGTTGCAGCTTTTTCGAGCCTTTCCATGTCTGTTTAGGAAAGGGTTGCCTATGTTGCTTCCCAAAATTACAAGTACGACAAGGAGACATGTCCTCATCAATGTCAGTGAGTTCTTCTACCAGCTTCTTTGATTGAATCTGAAGCAAACCTCGATGATGAAAGTGTCTAAGTCTTTTGTGCCAAATCTCAATGGCACTAACTCTGGATATAAAGGCCGTCGGATTTAGAGCAAAGCTTTTTCCTTCCATTTTGACATTGAACAAGTCTTTGCCACTAGCATCTTTGATCAAGCACTGCTTATTCTCAAACAACACTTTATAGCCTTTATCAAGTAACTGACCAACACTTAAGATATTTTGATCAATTTTAGGCACAAATAAAACATCTGGAATAAATTTTGTACCTTCATAACTTGTTATAGCTACTGTGCCTTTACCCTTGACTTCCAAGTGTTCACCATTGCCAATCCTCACTCTCTTATCTTCTTCGGTGTCTCTTAATTCCTCAAAAGACTCCTTGTCATATGTCATGTGATTTGTGCACCCACTGTCAATCAACCAGCTCTCGCTTGATTCTTTGCTTGAGGAAGAAGTGACCATACACAATTGATCTTCTTCTTCTTCTTCTTCTTCTTGATCAACTACCTGTGCATCTACTTCTTTCACCAGATCTTTGGCTTTGCAGATCACAGCTTCATGTCCAAGTTGATTGCATTTGGAGCAGAAGGCGTCAGGTCTTCTCCAACACTTGTATGGTGGATGACCTTTCTTCTCACAATGGCGGCAAGGTGGATAGGATTTTTTGAAACCTCCTCCTTTTGTCTTCTGATAATTGGCAGATGAATCTCCATATGTCAATTGATTTTTGAAATTTTTATTGTTTTTATACCTGCTGCTGTCTTGATGCTTAACACGTAAGGCACCTTCAATCACCCCTTCTTGCCTCATAGACCTCCTTTGCTCTTGTGCTTGTAAAGCATTCAAGAGCTCTGTAAGAGAAATCTTTGACAAGTCTTTGGTGTTCTCCAGAGTAGTAATGGTGGCTTCAAACTTCTCTGGAACAGTGACTAGCAGCTTTTCAACGATCCTTGAATCATTTAAAACAGAACCAAGCAATCTCACCTTGTTGGCAATGCTGAGAAGTCTGTCAGAGTACTCTTTCACCGACTCTGACTCCTTCATCTTCTGCAACTCGAAATCCCTAATCAAATTTAGGGCTTTCATTCCACGAATCCTCTCATCTCCTTCATATTCGGCCTTGAGATAATCCCAGATTTCCTTTGCTGTTTTGAGGGACATTATTCGCATGAAGATCATTTGTGATACAGCGGCAAATAGGCAAGCTTTCGCCTTTGATTTCCTTGTCTTCTTTTCCTTCTGTAATTTGATTTGTGCTACAGTAGGATTTGCTGGAAGCAGAGGAACCTCGTAATCCTCTTCTATTGCTTCCCAAAGATCCAAGGCCTCAAAATAGGTCTCCATACGAACTGCCCACATTTGATAATTGTCTCCATCGAAAATTGGTGGTGCAACAGCGGAAAAACTGGATTCTCCTCTCATTTTGATCTCACAGATCCCTTAAGAAGATAGCTCTGATACCAATTGTTAGTGAAATAGGGATTGATTGAATGATTGATGAGAAGATTGAATTTTGGAGAGCAAGAATGCTCCATATTTATACAGAGAATACAAAAGATATTCAGAAAATCTACCTAAAATATCGGGAGAAAATCTGGTAACAAACCAGTAAACAAATCAAAATCAAATCAAATCAAATCAAAACTAAATCTAACTTCTAACGAGATTTAATTAGATACTAACTGACAGCAATCTAAACAAATACATGATCTTTAACAGTAACGTTTAGAGGAAAGCTTTCATATAAGGGGTTCGAAGCCGTTTGAAAGAAACTATGCTCAATTTGGGCTGCACCCACCTCTTGTGTGGGCATAAATGTAGCCAATTTCCCTCCGGAGTATCTATCAAATTGATAGTCCGCGGCCACAGACTGTTCTTTCTCAGAAGAGGATGCATTTTGATGGTACATCGCTTACGATGGGAGATTAACAAATTAAGACGGTTGGTTTTGACTCTTAATCGAAATACACTGAAATGAAAGAAGAACGAGATTAACGTAGAGGGAAGAGAGAATTTCTCTATATTAAAAAACTTGTTAGATATTTAGTAGAATTCTGCTACACTTACATCCTAGAGTCTCCTAAATTTGCTTGTAACACTCGAGCTCCAACAGAAATTCATTTTTTCGATTTTTTCCATTAAATGATTAAGCTTCTAAGATTTTATTGAAAGTTTTGGAGGTCTAACTGAGAATACGGTAGAAGAAAGAAATGTTCGGAATGACCTCGAGAACCTCAAAAAGTGAGAAAGAGAAAAGAAAAAGGAAAAAGAAAGGGCTAAGGGTTTGAGAGGAAGAAGAAGGAAGAAGGGAAAAACGTTCCAATCGGGTGAGAGGAAACTAAATTCGATCACTTTCAATACGTAGAGGAGCTTCATTTTGAGCATTGGATTCGTTCGATTTCGTCAAGTGCAAAAAAAGAACAAAGGTGAGTTCTATAGATTTTTAGGTCTCAGTTCTACTCAAGATTCGTAAACATTTTAAGAAATTGGTCTTTGTAACTTTAGTATGGTCGATCTTAGAGTAATTTTAGAAGCTTGTGCATTTTAAGGAATTGGGTTCTTAACCCAATGGCGCATCTTCTCCTCTCTTGCAAGCGCGTGACAACTTATCTTGGCGAGTGAGGCGTGTGAGTGGCAAGTGCAAAGTTATTTTTTGTACCATTCAACCTCCATTTGATTATTTTCCATCTCCGTTTCGAAACAGACTCTAATTTACCTTAATTCAAGACCTAACAAGCATGAAAGTATAGAATTGAAAGAGAAAAATAGTATGTAAACTAGAGTTCATCATCATTTTGGTTCATGAAATTTTCTTGAGAGCAAAAGAATGCAAGAGAAAACTAGAAGCAGATATAGGATAACAAGCCAGAAGATTGGTCCATTGTGTGGTAAAGCAAATCACCGTGGTTGGCCAGTCTGTGGATCCAAAGAACCAAACAAACTTGGCTGATTCCGATGCTCCCATGAAAAATTCCTTCGGAGTTGGTGTAAATGAAAACCTTATTTCATCAACTCTATCATTGAACCCTCCCGCCAAGCACTCTCTTCTCTTTGCACTTACAACTAACTCACTACTCTTCCCCGTTCTTCTTCTTCTTGCACAAAATCGAACACTCGATGTCGATGCCGTCCCTAAAACTGTTGCAGATCACAAATTTAAAAAAGTAAACCCACGAGAGCTTATGCTTAAAGTGGACAATATCATACCATTATGGAGAGCCGTGATTCTTAACATTTGGATGTATAGAATTTATTTACCTGGATCGCCGTCTTCAGCTAGTGTTGTAACGATCTTTCTAAACTTTTCTGCCTCAATTGCCACGAACAATTTGAGGTCAAATTGGCCGACTTCCTCATTTTCGGAAGGTGTTGCTACCAACGAAGCCAAGGATCGGAAGTTTCCGGACCCTAAAACTCAATATCAACAATTAGAATCACGAAATTGGGAAATTTGAAAGAAATCAATATTGTTCTTGAAGAAGAAAAAAAAAAAAAAAAAAAAAACCCTCTTCAATTCTTGAATTTTGTGTTCTTCTATAAGAATTTTATTGAGAATTATTGGGAGGAGTCCCCGTTGACTAATTTAAGGAATGATTAGAGTTTATAAGTAAACAATATCATACCATTGTGGAGAGTCTCTTCGATTCTTGAATTTTATGTTCTTCAATAATGAATAATCAAGATTCTTAGGGAATAAGAAAAGGTGAACATACTCGTTGCGGAGAGGACGTTGAGGGATGTGCAGGATTTGGGAATAAGAACGACCAAGTGGGAATCTTCGTCGGGGATGTGGCGAAAGAAATCGGAAAGCTGAATCTCGAAAGCGTAATCGGCATCGATATCGGCATTGGGACCGAAGGAGAAAATGGTGAAGAAGCGGTCGAAAATTCGGAGGACTGATATGAAATTATAGAATTTGTGAGTGTAGGAAACAGTGAGGGACATGGATTGCGGAGAGCATTTGAATTCAGCGGAGTTAGAAAGGGTGAGAAGTGAGGATATGGAGTTCCTGAGAAGACCTAATCCAAGAACCTGGAACGTGAACATCTTGAAACAGCCTTGGGGGAGATACAAGAAATGAATTATAACCTCATTCTATACTTGCTTATAGGATCTATTGAATTATAAATTCATTTTCGAGTTGGTTACCATTAAAAAAAAATGTTGTCGTACAAATAGACTCGAATTTTATGGTTTTTTAAAATTTAATTCAATTGAAACCGAAAAAAATTCTAACCCAATCCAATTCGAGTTGATTGAGTTTTCGGCTCATATGAACGCTTCTAATGCTATTGCAAAATAATTGGGCAAGACCGATGGCTGAAATCGAAGAGCTGTTACTCTGCATGAGTGAAGTTCCTGACAGAATGGAGCTTTTGGAGTCTCATGAATGAGATTGCCCCTAAAGCTGTCATGATCAATGAGATAACAAACCACTTTGAGGCAATGTCTGTTCATGAATTAATAATTATGGTCAAGGCCCTCGAAGACAAGGCCACAATTGCTAGTAGCTTTGAGTGCAAGAATAACTCAACGAACTTTATTCCTCAGATGGGAGAGTGCGTTGAATACTTAAACAATATCCAACAAGCTATCGTACAGATGGTCTTATAATTGTCTAAAGACTTGAGAGTAGCCTTCGACATGATCAAAACAACAAGTGGTGGATCTAAACGCCAAATTAAACTTCACTATCACAACCGAAGATGCAGTACAATTTAACAAGTCCACAAGTCCAAGCCCTTTGAACCACAACTGAGTGATATTAGCCTATTGCTTAGCTTGAGGTAAGGTGTTTTCTCCCTTGATCATACTCTATGGAGATGCTACTCTTTTCAATACTTTTCAATTGTTAGATATGTATGCATATGTACGTTGATGTTGATATGTTTAATGTTGTGCATACATGTAAACGAAATTTTTAATTTTGGGAACTTTTTATAAGCATGTAACTCTGTGACAATTACTTTTCCATAGACATGGGTACTTTAGTATTACCTATCCATGTACATGAGAATTATATTTAATCGTAAGACAAATACTTATTCGTGTATATGAAAATTGTAATAATTGTTTATTTATGTGCATGAAAATTAAATTGGAGAGTGTGATGTGGCCATGAGAGAAATACGAATCTATGGACATAAGAATTGTATCACTCCTTTATGATATGTTATTGTAGCAATCAAACAAAATATTCCTTATAAAAGTGTGAAAACCTCTCTCCAGTAGACGCGTTTTAAAACCGTGAGGCTAACGACGATATGTAACGAGCTAAAGCAAAAAATATCTGCTAGCAGTGGACTTTAACGGTTACAAATGGTATCAAAGCTAGATACTGAGTAGTATATGCCAGTGAGGACGTTGACCCCCCAAAAGAGGTGGATTGTGAGATCCCACATTGATTGGAACCGCGAGGTTAATGGCAAACCTTTCCCTAATAGTAATAGACGTAGACATTCCTTATAAGGGTATGGAAATCTCTCCCTAATAGATGCATTTTAAAATCTTAAGGATGACAGCAATATGTAATGGGCCAAAACGGACAATACTACTAGCGGTAGGCTTGAGCTGTTACATAACTATTGAACGATTGTGTGCATGAGATTTAACTAGTTTTGAACGATTTATATATCCATTAATTTTGGTATATAGATATATTTATTTGGTAGGTATTTGAGTTTAAATCCTTAGCCCATTGAATATGATTGAGAAAAAGAAAAAGAATATGAACAATTTGGGTCACCAAAGTTTGGCACATGTCACATTCGGGGAAAATAGATGACATATTGAGCAAAAATTTCAAAAACTGGAAAAATCATGACATCATGAGTATTGGTTATTGTCTTATGAAACCATACTGTCTGTACATCATACGTCAAATTAAGGAAAAACAGCATAGGATACAGAACGATTCGAAATTCAGTCACAGCATCTCCATCATGACCCAGAATTTCACATCGCCCTTTCTGTTCAACACAATCAAACATAACAACTTTACCCCCATCAATCAAATATTAACTTTCAAACCTTCTAATTTCATACCTCTTTCTTAAAAATTAACTCTCTTGATGCAATAGAGAACCTCACTCGTGAACTCGTTACCGTAACACAAACTGTCACAAACACACAAAATTTAGCACATATTGTAACGTCCCATCTCTTTGGTCTTTCCCTTAAGGTTTTTAAAACTCGTTTTATTGGAAACTGTTTCAAGGGTGTGGAATCTCACAATCCACCTCAGAACCCAGCGTCCTCCCGGGCATCAATCAATGTGGGACCCAACCAAATTCACCCTTCAAAGCCTAGCATCCATATTGGCGAGGAAACAGCCTCCTGTTTGGCTTTGATACCATCGGTAGCTGCCCAAACCCACCGCTAACAAATATTGTCCTCTTTGGAATTTCTCTTTCTAGCTTCTCCTCAACGTTTTTAAAATGCATCTACTAGTGAAAGGGTGTCTCGTTCTCCTCCTCAACCAATGTGGGATTGTGGGATCTCACACATATTGTCCTCTTTGAGCTTTTATTTTCGAGCTTCCCTCAAGATTTTTAAAACACGTCTGGTAAATAGGGTGTTTTCCTTTCGGGATTCCCCTCAGGGTTTTTAAAACTCATATGCTAGGGAAAGGTTTCTACCTCCTTGAACTTTTACTTTCGAAGATTTTTAAAACAAATAGAGTGGTTCGTTCTACTCTCCAACAAATATGGAATCAGACAAAAAGTAAATATAAAATTGAAAAGAAAAGAGACATGACCTGAATCACCGCTGAAGAGCGGTAGTTCTTTTATAACTTGTCGTAAATCTCGCGAATCAAGTGCTAAAGATTTTGAATATTCAATTTCTTCTATAGACTGTTCTTGAGGTGGTAACAATACAACATCATGACGGAGTTGTGGCTCATGATCTAACAAGGAGGAAGGGAAAAGATCAAGAACACGACATAAAAAAAAAAAAAAAAGATTGATGTTTGTTATGATATACTAACTTGGAGTTTCAAATCTAAGGACCATTAGGTTTGTGTTTTCAAGAAGATGAATGGTCATTGAAGAAGAAGATCCGCAATCCAACAAAGCATCGTGTAATGATTCGAGGGAAATCCTGGAACGGTGATCGATATTGACGGAGTAGACGGTGAAGCACTGGTGGAATATTTGCAGCATTGCAATGAAGCGAGGGGAAGGCCCGGAGGTTGTTAACATGAGAGACAATGGTGTGAATATAATGTCGGATTCCCTTCCAATTTGAGCGAGCCGGGAGGTTCCGTCCACAAGAGGGCGAAAGTTCTTGACCCTCACCAAGAACATGCTAGTCATGGCGTTTATAACAACTCTTTTTTTTCCAATTCAATTGCCTTCCTTCTTAATCTCATTGCTCTATATAAACTTTTTAAATTTTAACTATCTAAAACTTCAACAATTTCATTAAACATAGTATTACGTTTGTGCTTTCTGTTCCCGGGGAGGTAAAAGTTTCCACACCCTTATAAAAAGTATTTCTTTCTCCTCCCTAACCAACGTGGGATTCTAACAATCTACTTGAGGCCCAACGTCTTCGCTGGCACAGCCCCCACTCGTTTCTAGCATTGACGATGGAGAGTTTGCAATGTCCATCTCCAATCGGAACCCCACCGATGAATTTCATCGCCATTGTAGACACCGGAACCGACTAACGTGGACTCAATGCATGTCATGTATCAAATGCTTCAACCAATCAAGTCCTCTTTTCAATCCACGTTTTAGGTAGAATAAAGTCGTTGTTTTAGGGCATAAAGTCAGTGTCAAAATCTCCTTCTACCTTCTATTTCTTGACACTTGAAGCAATCTCCATTGCAAACAAGCGACTCGTTTTCGGTGACGTCTGTCCAATTAGGTCTCCTTTTTTGTTGCCTTTATACGTGTGACGGCGGTGTTGAGAGTCTTTGGATGTGGAAGGAAACCATCTGTGAGTACGAGTCTTAGGTTGTATTGATTATATTTTAATAAATTCTCGAATTCGTTAAGAACTTGATAAAAAAAACAAATTTGAGAAATGCATTTTCATTTGTTATCATACTCAATTAAGAGCATATAAATCGTATAGCCTAATCAAAAGATTTTGATTCAATGGAATGTAATATTTGATGAAGATGTAAGTAGGAATTAGGGTAAAGAATAAGGGCAGCAAAGAGGTAACTCAAGTGCATTCTCTAGTGTTCTTACTACCACACAAAATTTGTCAAATTCGAACACTTCAGCATCACCAAACAACAAATCTACCCTTAAAAAGTCATCAAATGAGACACAAATCATCATTATCTGCAGCAATTATGTTAATGATATCATGTATACCAACTCTTTTAACTCTTTTGTGGATAAATTTAAGTTGGAGTGAATTTGAGAGGTAAGATATAGATTTATTGGCACCTTTATTTTGAAACAAATTTTACCAGGGAAAATATAGTTTTGAAAAGAAATTTGTTAGGATATGTGAAAGATAATTTAGAGCAAATCATTTGTTCTTGCCCATTGGTAGCGCCCTTAATTCTTCGATGACATGTCGTCTTTAAGCACAGACTTTATGTTTGAACGACAATCTCTTTCGCTCTAGATCATATCGAATCAAAAAGTTGACTTGTGCTAAGTTCCCAAAAATGCTCAAATCATCATCAGACGATGACTTAAAACTCAAACAAGTCACATTATCAGCCACGGTCACAAACGTGTTGAACGGTAACAACTTCACAGCAGCAGCACCAGAAAAATGTGTCGTAATAATTGGAATATCCAAATCATCAACTTTGGCCGCAACGTAGCACAATTCAAGAATCCCCGATGGATCTTCCACTCGTTTCGCTCGAACAACACTAGCCAAAGTCGAAATGACGGCATTGTACAAATTTCGAGGCAAAAACGTCAATGTTGTACCCGAATCAATAATAATATTTCCTCGTTCTAAAGCACTCGACACGTTAACGGCTTCCAATCGCTTGTTTGCAATAGAGATTGCTTCAAGTGTCAAGAAATAGAAGGGAGAAGGAAATTTCAACACTAGAGGGGTAGAAACGACTTTACGCCCTGAAACGACCGCGTTTCGACCGAAGTTTATTCTACCGGTAACATTTGAATCACTGAAGAAGGTGGGTAAGCAATATGAGAAGCGTCTTTTGAGATTGGCAATCTTTCTCATTTGAGAGACTAAAGAGATAGAACCCGTGCCGAGTCCGATGATTCCTGAGGTACGTCCTTTAAAGATGCCACCGTTCTTGTGGCCGCATCCAATGATTGTGTTGTGGAGTTTGAAGGACCCAATGGTGAGTTTTTCAAATGCAAGGTCACCGTTAGTGAAGGATTGGTCTGCGTAGTTGTAGTTGTAAGTGCAAGATGGATGGTGGGGCATGCAAGGGGAAATGCTGATGGAGCGGCATGTAGTGGACGTGCATGGTACGGGGCGGTAGGAAGTGGAATTACGTGGATTGAAAAGAGGAGTTGATTGGTTGAAGCAATTGATGCATGGCATGCATTGGGTCCACGTTAGGTCGCTTCCCGTGTCCGCAATGGCAAAGAATTTGATTGGTGGGGTTCCCATGGAGATGGACATTACATACTCTCCATCTTCATTGTTGGGAATGAGTGGGGTGTGGATGCCTGTGGTGGAGACGGTGGTGAAATGGTGGAGGAGGGTGGCGTAACGAGAGAAGGAGCGGCGGAAGGCATTAGTGAGGCGATCGTAGCGGGAGGGAGATGGAAGGTGGAGAGTAGGGAAAAGGGTATCGCGGTGGAAGAGAGAGGTGGTGAAACCATCTCCACCGCCACCATTGGTGGTTGCTAGAGAGGAGAAGAGGAAAAGGTAGAAGAACATAGAAATGAGAGGCATGTTTGGTTGTTCGAAGGGTTTGGAGAGATGATGATTTTGAATCATCCACCTTCTCCTTTTAATATAGAGTAATTTAGAAAAGAGAGAGTTGGCATGACATGAAATGATTTGGAGGGTATTACTATTTATATGGTGTTGTTTGTTTTTAAATGGTACAAAATTAGGGTATTACTCTTCTTCTTTCATTCATTTTCTTAAGTTCATTCATTAACCATAAATTGGTTTTTCTAATTAATTTAGTCTAATTAATTCATTAACCAAAATTAGGGTATTACTACGACAATGGCATCGCAATTAAAGACCAGAACACGTGTATAAGATAATCGCATTTAGTTTCTCATATCTTAGGTTAGTATAGGGTATTGTTGTTTTAATTTTTCTTTTGTATTGTTGTAAGACATTTTTCTTAAACATATAAGTGCATGGTATTTATAACAATATAAACCTTGAAATAACAGCAACATGAAATGCAATGTCGGGTCGTTTGTGTGTTAAATAGTTTCTACTACTAAGTAAATCCCTTACATTATTTTGGGCATTGTTTTCCTTCTTCTATCCATTTCCTTCTAATTTTTTTACCAATTTTTTTTTAACATATTTGTTAATCAGAATCTTACTTTACAGTGACTTTTTAAAATTCATAGATATTTTAGATTTAAAGGTGTTATTTTTCAATAATACTGTTCAACCAAATTCACCGGAATTACAATCATTTGGGATGAAACCATACACAAATTTAAAAACATGAAATAAGATGGTGGATCCCAAGAGTATGAGGGTTGTAGTATAAAAATTATCCATATCAGCCATGTCTGCATGATAGCGCTCCAATTCTTGCCTCAATTCGTTACTATAATTTTTTATGTCAAACAAAAAGGGTATGGATAGTCGGGACGCAAGGTTGCAACAAAGGTGTAATCAGTGCTCCCATAGGGTTGGATGCTACATATTTAGTCTATCTTCCTTCCTTATGACATGGGAATCTAGTTTGGATTTTGTGCTATAATTGCAACTTTCATAAGTCCAAACTAGATTATTGGGAACTATCAACAACTTTTCCCATTTCTATTCAACTATTTGCAATCATTTCAATAATGTTCAAGGCTTAATTGCAACTTTCTTTTTAAGTTTATTGAGAATTACAAATATGCTATCATTTTACAACATAATAATTCTTAACAAAAATTTATAATATCTTAACCTAATTTATGCATTTTAATGTAACATTTCAGTTTCGATAAAAATTAATTAAAAAACAATTAATTTCTCATTTAATTATATCTCCTCATTGATTATAAATTACAAAAAAAAATATATATATATATATATATATTTGTAATGACGGATTAAAGAACTATAACTAAATTGGTTTGAGTTCTTAATGAAAAACTATGAAAATACAATTTGAATTAGAAAGAATTAGTAAATCTAATAAGATTATGGAAATGGTCCGTGCATGTGATGAGCCAAATCATAGAGGGCATGTGGAGCAACGCATGTAATGTCCAATGGCTATGCGTGCGTCTGGATTCGACTCGAGAAACATGCCATGCAGTTGGTGGAGCAACGCATCTAATGTCTGATGGCAAAGTTGCATGCCCACAGTGCAACAGCAAGAATGAGGGTGAGTGCTTGGCAGGAATAAAGGCATGTTTCAAATGTGGAAAGTCGAGTGCACTCACAAGAAGAAGAATCAGGATATTAACATGCTTGCATGCCAAAACCATGGAGGACGTAGTTTACCACAACACGACCGTCGGGGAGGCCGATGAGATCGATGCAGTGGTGACAAGTACTCTACTTATCCTTAATTATTTAACATTTATGTTGATGGGTCCTAATTATATGCATTCATGTATGTTAGAAAGGATAGATGAACATGTCATTAGGACTAGAGCCTTTAGAATCCACATGAATGTTAACATGCCTTGACAACGATATCATTTGCGTATCGACCTTTAAACCTGAGCATAGAGAAATTTCATGTATGAGAGCAAGAGGTAACTCTAGGAGCATCCTAAGAGTTAGAAACACGTATAGTCAAGAGATTCGAGGGAGTGTCTCTAGAGGTCAGCAAGGTTTAGGATGACCTCTTTGTCCACATGAGGATGCACGGTAGGCAATGTCCATGAGGAGCAACCGTCAAGATGACGTTGTACCTTAAAAAGGAGAAATGGACAAAAGGACGTCCTACCTTGAGATTTAGCAATAAGCAACTTTTGGGGAGGAAAGTTTTTAAGGATGTGAGAATTTGTAACATTCAAGTCCGGACCAGCATTAATTTTTCAATTTTTCAAGTTTATACTGTCAAGATTTTGGTAAATATATGTTTTTGACTAACTTTGGACTTGATTTTATGTTCACGTGACGTGCCAACAGTAAACCAATCCAAAAACTCAACTCGACCCAACTCTACGTGTTAGTGTAGGAAAAATGGAAGGAAAACTGGCACGACTCGACCCAACTCTATGTGTGCCATGTGTCAGTGTAGGAAAAATGGAAGGAAAAAGAGCGCACACTTTACCCAAATACTATAATATATTCATGTCGTAGTCCTTTACCAACTCCAACTATCTATATTGTCTCATATTAAATTAAATTTCTTATACGTGAAAAGATACTATAATCTGGAAAAAAAAAATCTCCCGATATACATAATGCATACATATCATTATTGTAAAGATCATTATTACTAAATCATTCATTAGGTAATTACACTCATTATTTTAACTATTTGTACATGACCATGATCATGATTAATAATGCATCCAAAAACAAACAAAAAAAAAATGAAATATTACAATTCTTTTTTTTTTTAGTATCTTTGAAACAAAAAAGAAAAATTAGTTAAATTTATTCAAGATTTGACATTATTTCTTTCTTTTTTTAGTTCAAGAATGAGAAAACTAAATCTTGGACCTTTTAGCGTGATATTTTCATGTAACTAAACCAACATAAAATGAGCAAATTCTGTTGAGAAAAAAGTATTGAAACGCCACTACATTTTAATCCTCCATCCAAACTCCAAGATCATCCCATCAACCAAGATGATGTTCAAGCTTGATCGCTTCGCTCCTCTCCTCAAGGCAACCTCCACACTTGCTCTAATCGGTGAGAAAGCCGACCTGAAAATCACACCGATTATGTTATCGTTAGAGGTCAAACATCCTTCTCCCGCCTTCAATGCAGGCCTCCTCTTATCCCCTGGATTCTTCACCTTCTATTACACCAATAAAAATCACCATTATTCCATAATCTCCCTTGAATTGTTCTACATCACCATGAACATCATGAACGCCCGTGGCTTCTCTTCAATGCTCTTCTTCCTTATCGAACGCTCAAATCGCCTTTACTTAAGATTTGATCATTCAAGTTAGTATTATTTCTTCTATGCACAACAATTCTTGCTTAATCTTGCTTTTCTTTTCCTTAATTTTGTTTTAATTTTATAGAGATTGAGCCCAAAGTCACGTCGTTTCGTGAGTTGACATTGAATCCTCCAGAGATGAATCACCTAGCACGACTTGATTATGCAACCTTTGTCTCAATTGATTCACCAACATTCAGAAACATCGTGACAGAATTGCATGCTGATTATGGTCGTGTTTTTTATTCTTATTGATTTTCTTATATTTCTTGAAACGTTTTGCCTCTAATTTCTATCCACAATTGTTGCAGCTCATGTTACTTTAACGGACTCACAAGTCAAATTCTCCAATGCAGATAAGGAGATTGTTCTTACCAAAAGGGTATGTCGTGTTTTTATGTTTGAGAAATTTGTGAGTGTTTTTTTTTTTTTTTTTCACCGAATTTGATTGATGTTTTGCAGAAAAAACAATGCATAATTGGAGATGTTTCAGAAAAGGATGAAATTAAATTTGTAATCACTCTTCAACCCACGATGTTTTTTCATGATTTGAGCCATCAATCAGCGCGGGTGTGGTTGTTCAGGTCGAGTAATTCGTCTAGTGCGATGATTGTTCCTGTTGGAATGTATACTCAATTTTGGGTCTATTTCCCTCCTAAAGAGTGATATGTGAAACAAATTTCTTTGTTTGCAAATAAGACACTCGTTCTTGAGTATGCAAGTTCTTTAATAAAAGATTTTCAATTTTCAATTACTTGTTAGCTCTAATCGCATTCGCATTCTTATCCGATTAAGTTATTATGGGTTTTTCTTTACACTCTAGGGCAGTGCATGCCTAATTCTACAACTATCTAAGCTTCTAGGAGGCTTTAAAGTTTCGAGCAGATCTCATGTCCATCACAAATCTACACTGGGTTTGGAGGTGGTTCACCCAATTTTATTTTGCTTGAAGTATGCTACTTTACTGTTCTTTTGATTTAGTCAACTTGGATAGCTACAATAGTAAATGATTGTATCCTAAGTTGAGGCACTACCACATAAATTTTACTTTATCTTTTGATTTAGTCAACTTGCATAGCTACCATAGTAAATGATTGTATCCTAAGTTGAGGCACTACCACATAAATTTTAGTAGGACACTATGACATCTAGCTGGTCTGAACATCATTTGTATAAGGTTAATGGCAGACTCTTCCAAAAGACTATAAAGTCACTCTAAGTATGGGGTGTGAATTTGTGTACTTGCGAATTTGTGTACTTGCCAGCTACTAGTTTACCTGTGTGGTCTTACACCTCCTTAAGGACCGGTTTACAATGTAGAGACTTTGTTCATGAGACCCGTGACCATTTCCACCAAATAACATCTGTTTGCCTCAATGCGCTACACTATTTCATCTAAGGTATGTATACTCCTATTACTTGGCAAGGTGCTACTAGCGCTAAGGGTGCTACTAGCGCTAAGTCGTACCCGAGGAGGAGACTTTGGTGACACCATTAAGCTTTTTGCTTTTTTTAGTATTTTTAGTAGTTTTGCTTGTAACTAAAAAAAATAAAATAATAATAAACAAATGAAAGCAAAAATACAAAACAAGTGCTATTCAAAGTTATTTACCAAAAACAAGTGCTATTTACAAATGGGGAATCTAATACAAAATATGAAAATAAAAACTACGACCAGTGAACACTTGAAAAAAAAATGTACAAAGGTAAATAATCTGAACACTTTGAAAAAAAAATGTACAAAAATACTCGATAAATAACCTACTACTATCATCGCATCCTTAAACTAGTATGTTACTATGAGTTTTTCTTAAGCTTTAAGAAGTTCATGTCTAGTTCAAAGAATCCTCTGGCTGTTACTATGCATGAGGCACCTATCATGAGCTAAATTATCATAAACACAATAGTAGGGCCCCAATTAACTACTTATGTAGTCTCTCGTCCTCTCTCAATGCAGGTTTATTCAAACCTCGTCCTCTTTCAACGCAGGTTTATTGCAGGTTTATTCCATAGTAGTTATTCCTCATGTCTTCTATTTGTATAGTTCCTCATCTCCTCTCATGGTTGGTTTACTCTACGCACAGTAGTAACTCTTCTTGTCAACTATTTATGTTGTTTCACATCCCTTCTCTAGGCTAGTTTATTCTACACACAATAGTGACTTCCTAAATTAATCATGTCCACGGGTAGAGCTTTCATAACTTCTCTTAAAATCCTTGGGCGTGGTGGTGGTTACTAGATTTTTAGGGTGTCTAGGTGTTTAGATCGCATCTTGCATTTCAAGTCGCTTGAGGTTAGCTCTCTAGGGATAAACCAATCTATAGGTTCACTCAAATCTTGTTCTCTGATCACCACTCGTGATCCTTCGGTGCTCGGTCTACTGGAAACATATTGACTTCAGTGAACACGTGAAAATCGCTCTATTTTTAACTTGGTTCAGTCATGCATACTTGGTTAAGGAGATACTCATATTGATCACCTAAAGTACGAGAAATATAATCTATTCCTTCATGCATACTTATTAGGTATATATTCCTTCAATCACCTAAAGCACAAAAATCATAATCTGAACATTCATGCAAACTCAATGGGGCAATAGCATCCATCAAAAACATTAAAATAGGTATGCAACTTAAATTCTCATTCTAGGGGCATTTTCGATAGTTTTCTACGATTGCCCATTCTTGTCCCAATCATGAATATTCTAACTATCTAAGGTAACATATGTTTGTATGCTAGCACGTCTTAGTGATCCTTACAAGTATTACTTGAGAAAAGTATGAATGGCTACTTACTTGGATGGCGCATGCCATTTCTAAGCTTGCTTTTTCGCTTACCGGAAACTCTAAATTTCTTGAAAAGTTCACTCATATGTCTTAATTTAAGTGAAATTAAGGTCAATATTGAAATTGGGATAAAAAATAGGTTCAACGAGACAAAAGGAGGCTCATAACGCATGTTCACACTCCTAGAGGAACTCCCATGCGCGCAACCATCCGCGAGTATAGACATATGTCTGGGAGGGGTAGTCGCACCTTGGTCTATCGCACGTTGATTTGTTGCTTCAAGTCTGAGAGCGTGCATTCCATTTTAGAAGCGCATGCGGATTTTCCTTCGATTTTTCTTATGCTAACGCGCAGCACATGTAGAGTCGGTTCGAGTCGGATGCAGAGCGGTTCAAACACGGGCACAGATCTTGGATCGGGCTATAGGTTCTTAAACATTTAATTTGACGTTTAATAAGTTTTTGACTTATTTGGCATTTTTTTAAAATCCTCAATTTATTACGACATAAAATTTGAATTTTATTTTAGCATGATCGTGAACGGTTAATTACGTATCTTAACTTTTACAAATATTTAATAGGTGGAAGACTAAATATAATCCTTTTAAGTCTAAACTTCAAAAGTTTCATCCTCTTGCCTTTTGATCAATGTAACTATTAACTTGAAATTACATGCCTCATGTCATGTCAAGTTAGTCCAAATGTTTCTGATAGACATTCAAATGTCAAGATTCCAAAACTCATTGGGCATCTCGAAATTTTGAAATTCATCGGGCATGTTGTTGGCTTTTGCGTTTTGGGCCCAAAACTATTCTTTATGCTACCATTGAGCCTCTCCTTAAATAGTCATCTATCTATCAACCAGTATCTGGACCTCTCCTTGAATAGTCATCTATCCATCTACGAGTATTTGGACAACTCCACTCCTTTAAAGCACATGGCTAGTTCAATGGAGCTCTACTATGGTTCTTCACTATGATCTTACACCTTCGATATCACAAATTCTTGGATCTTCATTATGATCACACCTTTGAGACTCGTACCTACTTTGTTCGATACTTGAATCGTTATGACTAAATTTTTTAGGATTATATTGAAATAGTTAAGTTAAGATAAGGGCACAGCTCTAATACCATTGATATATAATATCTTCTCTTTAATTAGTCAGTTTGAGCCTCCAATACTAATAGCTCAATAGCAAGAGTCGTTCATGCCTTATTTGACTCATGATTAACCTAAAACATCTCGATATACTAAATTGTGTGACAATCGCAACACGTAAAATTCTTCTTATTAGGTCAAACCCATTTAACATTTTTCCTATCCAGAAACCTTACCTTTAATGAGATAAATTTATAAATTTAATTCTTTCCATAAAGAAAAATAAAATAATCAATCAACAAACATGACGTATGGTCGAATCCCATTCCAAATATAATTAAAGTTGAACCCATCAAATTATAAGATGGAGTGAGAAAAAACTCTTTCTTGTCGTATTCTCACATCCAAACAAAAAGGATTTAAATTTCAAGTGCAATCTAATCATAGCCATATTCATTGATCAAATAAAAGTGCTCTATTAGTCACAAATCAAATAGAGTAATTAAAGGATTTAAATTGATTAGGGTTTGAAGATGTATTTTAGAAACATTTAATTTAGGTCCACCATCAAATTATGCTCTAATCATAATGTAATTAATCGTACATCGATTTTTAGTTTTTCGTTTTTATAAATATGGTTAACAGTGTCCAAAAACCCTTGATAATTAATTTGGACATCGAACTCATCTAGATACCAATCTCTTGTTCTCGTTCCCACAAATATGAAGAAAAAAAAATCACAAACAAAATATTAACTCTGAAGAACCCATACCACATATGAACAAATCGATATTTAAATTGGAATCCATTTTTCTATGGTGTTTTAATTAAGAATTTGGGAACTATGGTTGATTCTCGTGTAGCAAACACAATCAATCGTAATGGCACTGGTATTACAAGTGAGAAAATATTGGTATGGGTTAAGATTAAACTTTACCGGCAATTCCCTTTTATTCTTCAATTTCTATCAATAATAACTTTAAAAAAATACATTAATAGTATTAATGCTACTTTTAAAAGTTCATAGATATTTTTTTAGATGGGAAACGGACAGTTCCATCTGTACCTGAGCAAAATATATATATATATATTTTGAATAATTTATAATTTAATTATAAAAAATTGAATAAATTAAATGGGTATGAACCGAAGAAAAAAGAAAAGAAAATGGGTATTGGCCGCAGGTTTAAATGAGGCTGCCAAACTCCGTGTTGCAAACGTCTACTCACACGGAGGGGACCACCTTGCCTTTTATTATTATTTTTATTTTATTTTATTTTTCCTACATTATTACCTTTTAACCTTTTAACAGGTAATTTTTTTTATAAAAATTATGGATATTAAATATTACTTTTTAATAATTTTATAGGGGTTTTTTTAAGAATATTTTCAATTTTTTAAAAAAAAAAAAAAATTGAAATGCAAAATTAATAATAAAGAACCCTTATCATTTATTAATAATGTTTAAAATGAATAAATAAATAAATAAATAAATAAAAGTTTTTATGCGTGTATTTACAGGAGCTGGATGCGGACCTTACATTGCAAGGGGTTTTATGTTTATGTTTTAATGAAGTCATGTCAACCGTTACCTCTCTTCAGGTTTCCTCAATGCTTTTGCATTTATGATCTTTCAACTTATATCCTCCTTCATGTCCTCCTCCTCATCTTACTCTAATTCACATTTATTACCTTCTTCTTCGACTTCACTCGAGATTCACATCATTTCATATTTTGGTTCAACCTATACCAAGCTCGAAGATGCAATTCAACCCGACACTCTCTGAGATCAAAAAAGAAAAAAAAAACATACCCTTTACAAGAATGACTATGATATCACATGTTAGACGAACACGACTTTCAATAATTGTATGATATTGTCCATTTTGAGCATAAACTCTCATGGTTTTACTTTGAGCTTCCCCAAAATGCCTCATTCTAATAGGGACTATTTCTTGATTATAAACTCATGATCATTCTTTAAATTAGTCGATGTGGGACTTTCATCCAACAAAACTTACTCGTTAAGACCCTTTTCGTCGACCGTACTACTATATTTTGTTTGATCATCTACTTTTTCATATCAGCTTTCTATTACATCATCATTTTCGATTAACCGTCAATCGTAAAGCGAACGTGTTTCTTGGTAGGAATGGTAGACGTGATTGAGAAAGGTTGCGAGTAACGAGAAGAAGAAGAAGAATAGTGTATGTACACAAGTAGTTTCCAAAAAGGCTTTTGGTGTTTAAATGTAGACGCAATTTCTTGAAATTTTGTTTCCTACGGGCCAAATTTTCAAACTCCTAAAACCCAGTTTTGACAGTTGGATATGATAGAAATGGGTATGACTTTTTATTTATTTATTTATTTATTTATTATTATTATTATTGCATTATTACATATTCAAAGGAGAAAAAGAATCCCTGGAAAAGAATAAATGAATAAATAAATAAATAAATAAACTCGACCAAAGTCTCAATAATATGAACATGAATTTTCCAAGAAAATCTTTTGCTTCCAAGTTAAGTTCACACATTTATATATAAAGTTTATTTTTATATGCAAATTTATTGATTCGTCTCTCCATATTTATCACTATCTAAATCACGAATCAAAATCGAGCTCTTTATAAATTAATGTACAAAATCAATAATTAAATAAATTTCTCAAAAGTCATTAATGTCAACCAAATCCAACCATATTACTATTGTCACAATTTCGATATGTTTCTCATTACAATTCTTTAAAATAAAAAGTCCGCTAAATTAATAAAAATATTTTTGACCTTTATAAAAAAAAAAAATACCCTAAACCCTTAAGTTTGAGTAGGGTTTCAAATTAAGAGTTTAATTTTTTTAAAAAAAAAACTTTAAAACTTTATTAAAAATAAATTAATTGAAATTTTAAAAAATCAAAATCTGTAATGAGTGAAGGTTTTGGCAAAAACAAATGTGTAAATGCCAATAAATGCTACACCAAAACCCTATCTAAATACTTTTACCTCAACTCTTTTTAGTGCCTCCTAACTTCTCTTTACTGTTTATAATTTTAAATAAAAGAAAAATCCACCCTCCGAGTCGTACCCATCAACTATATCGACATCGACATCGACACCATTCTCTTTCTACACTTGAGTCAGAGAAGAAAAAAGAGAGTGATTTATCGAGTGGAGCCCGATAGAGTTGAAGAAATGACACTCCCAAACTCGATCGGTCTGGCCACCAAGCAAACACATTGATTGCTAAGGCCAACCCAATTTTCATACCATTATAAAAACAAAATACCCACTACTTTTAAAGGAACTCAGTCTAGTTTTAGGAGAATTGATCGATCAATCTGATTTATAAAATTTTCATTTATTTGACTTCCACCCAATTCAAATAGTACGAATTGAATTAGGATGATCGAGTTTTTCGAGTCATCTAGAGTTTTAAAACACCCCGAGAAAGAGAAAGAGAAAGAGAAAGAGAAAGAGAGAGAAAAAGAAAAAGAAAAGTGGATGGGCTCATTGGCCATGTGGGTTTGTTTTGAGATTTGGATTTAGACTTATTCAGTCATCCTTAGAGACAGAGAGAGAGAGAGAGAAGCAGAGGCATGGAGGTGCACGTACGTTGGACAATCATGTCTGTTGTATCAAATGAAACAAAATGGAGAGAAAAATAATTGAAATCCATAAAGTCATCTAAATTTTTGTTCTCAATTATTTGTTTTACATTTTGTTTTTACCCTAAATAATACTAATAATCATAATAATAAAACCCTTGCTTGTTGAGACCTCGCTGCGATGGATTATTGGAGTTTAGGTTTAAAACTTTGGTAGGGAGGGCAAGCACAAGGACGACTAGCTTTTCAATTTTATGCCTACTCTCCTATCTCCCTTATACACTTCATAACCTCCTTAAAAACAACGTGTTCTGCATCCATGACATTCGACTGCTCTCTCGATCACCATCACCCATTTGAGTATAAAAATAATCACTAAGTAACCTATCGGTAGGTTCTCATGTTCTTGTCCCCTGTTCCATGTTCTCAATGTTATGTGTCTATATCATAGTTCATTGAAGGACAGCATCTAGGTAGATACGGTCAAATCATATATCTCCACTCTTTTCTTTTCATAGGGTTCTTAAGTTTTCGTGGCTTGGACGAGGACATATATAAACAATGAGGCTGTGAGAAAAGTTGGACCTAAAACTCATGTTAGGTTGTAGTAATCTTGATTCATGTTTTCTGATTTACCTACATCTACATCGTCACTTTATTTATATCTGAAAACTTTTATAAATATTTTCATGTAATACATGAGTAACGACACATACCAAATGTCTTGATTTTTTATTAAATTTTAAATATATCAAATTTTATTCTACATCTTGGAAGTTGAATTTAGAGATGAGATGAAAGAGAGATTTGTTTATAAAAACACCTAATTTGAATGTTTATTAAAAAAAATTAATTAATATGTAGACATTCATAGAAGATGGAACACGCGTTGTCTAACTCAAAAGAATTTGGAACTCCAAACAAGCGAAAAAAAAAAAAAAAAAAAAAAAACTCAGAGAAGACACACATCACTCAATTAATAGTCATTTGAATTTTCTCAAGTCATACTTGTAGGGATCACTGTGATAAGCTAGCATCGAGCCTACTTTGTCTTAGGTGGTTAAAATATGCATGATGAGGACTTTAGAAAATCAATTTTGAATAAGAATGCATGATGTGTTTTGGAAAATTACGAAAATGCTCTTAGGATAAGATTTTTAAAATGCATTTTATTTTAGTGCTTTCCGCTGCCCTAAAAAGGAGATGTGACATCTCTTACTGACACATGAGGAGTGACTCGCATAGACGATAAGGAAAGATTCGGTTGATTCTTCTTTTTCAGGTATGAACGGACATGGTGACCACAATAAGGAAAGTAGAGGAGGTCGTGACAATGCCTCACAAATTTATGACAATGCCAACCCTTGGAAGGACAAGAGTAGGATCAAGTGTTAGTCTGATGAAAAATATGGACAATATGCGCTAGAGTGTCGAAAGAAGAAGCGGGATGAAGAGGTAAAACTCACATTCACGCATGACCAAAGAGTCAACATTGGTGCCAACCGAGAAGATGTCCAACCTGATGCTCAACGAAGGGAAGGTTATGAAGAACCTTGTCACAAAAGGAGAAGACCGAGTGGAGATCAACATGTGGTATTTAGACAATGAACTAAACAACCACATGACTGAAGATCAAACAAAGTTCAAGGAGCTTGATGAGAAACTCATTGGAAACATGACGTTTGGCGATGAATCAATTGTATCGATCCATGACAAAGGATACATTTTTTTCAGTGCAAGAACGATGATCAATGTCTACTAACTAAGGTATATTATATCAAGATCTTCAACAGAAATACAACCTTGTTGATGAAGGTAAAACGCTCACATAACCGTCTGTACAAGATGGTATTGGAAATCATCCAACCCACCTCTCTATTGATAGCACTCACGGACCTAGCTTGACTATGACATGCAAGACTTGGGCCCGTGAACCGTCTATACAAGACTTGGGCTCATGAAAATTTATGTGGCTCGATCATTCCATGGTCGATTTCTGGTAACAAGTATTTTCTCTTACTTGACAACTATAACCGTTCGATGTGGTGGTTATGTTTACTTTCATTTTCTCTTACAAGTAGTACTCCTGAAATTCATGAAAGTTTAAGGATATTAATTTTAAGAGAGGTATTTTTTAAATAATGTATTAATAGTTTCAGTAAAAATAAGTTTTAAAAGGTAAAATTGAATTTAAAAAATAATTTTGAAATAATAAATTTAGAGATATTTTTATTAATTTAATTTATTTGAAGGATAAAAGGTTGAAGTTGGTCCAAAGAGTTAATAAAGCCTAACCCTACTAATCCATAACGTAATAAATATAATTTATTGGCGTAAGTAGGTTAAAGAAAAGCAGCTAAAATGACGATTAAAGTTAATGGCCAAACCCAAACCAATGCCTCATTTAATAGGGTGCCCATTATTGTGATCCATTTATTATAAATCTTTGACTTCTATCTAATATACTTTCTTATTTGTAAAAGAAATTTGAACCTCTAACCTCGAAAAAAAAAAAATACACATAATATATATATATTAGTCATGAAGTTATGCTCGTGTTAGCACATTGTATATACATATTTAATCATGAATTTAATACGATGTAGAACTTTTTCTAATTTCTTTAAATTATATGTTCAAAACTCAAAGATCTGATCACCCAATCAAATTATACCGTTTGAGTTTGATTATAAATTTATTTGAATTGAGTTTGATTGAGTTCAAATAAATGAAAATTTCATAAATTTGATTGGTTCATGAGTTCTTTAGAACTAGACTGGTCGAACAAAAACAACAATTAATTTTAAAATATAAAAATTGCTTTTAAGTATAATTATATAAATATGCATATTTTATTTCATCATTATTTTTTATTATTTATCCTCCAACCATTCTAAACAATCATTTTTAATTATTTGAAAGGTAATGTTTCAAAATATGTAAATATTTAAATTTTAATTAAATGTTTGAAAATAAACCCACTAAGATTTTACATTTTGAATTAATTACCTAAACTACTTTGACCAACCATAAAATTATTGTTGGGTTAAATTCAATTCATTATTTAATTATTTAATAAGAGTTGTGTTGAGTCCAAAAATTTACCACTCAAGCAATTGGATTAATTCTAAAAAATGAAGATTCAGACTCTAAAGTCCTCAATAAAATCTCAAAAATTTAACTTTAAAAAGAAAATTTGGATATTTAATACTTAATTGGGACTCTCGTGTTACATAAGGCCTTTTGGCTATCAACCTATCTTGAAAGAGGGTGAGGTATCACGTAATTTTGTAGATGGCAAGCACATGAGATCGCTCCCTCAGATTTAGTGTGACTTTATGGCCTTGTGGAAGAGTATGTTAGTAACCTTTCACACGATGTTTAGATCAGCAGATTTCATATTGTCCTATCAAATGTTATGATGTAGCGCCTCAATGGAGGAAATTCAAATAACAAAAACTTAAATAACATAAATCTAACTTTTATGCTACGAAATTAAATGCATATTAAACCTATAAACTAGGAAATTCAAATCGCAACCTACCCTATGTGACATGGTCTCTTGAGTTGTGATGTCACTGTCACCTATACAGGAGAGTCTTGCCTTTGCCTGAAAAAAAAAATAAGAGCAGCACATGACTTTAATATTTTAAGAAATAATCAGTAAGTGACCCCGCTATTGAGGTTAGATGCAAGCATATACAATCATGACTGGGACCTATCATATCATTATATATTCTTTAGGCGACTATTCTTCCTTACACGCGACTATGTTTTTTTTTTTATAGTTTCACTCCTTCCTTACAGTCGATTGTGTAACTCATGCAGCATGATTGGTGTGAGTTCATTACAACACGGGATTCCAACAATAGTAAATGGCCACATGCCAAGCTTGAAGGTAACTTCAATAAGAGAACTCGGGAGCAAAAACATTCACTGAAGAGAGCAGAATGAACGGTTTATGGTTAAAATAATGGAAAAATCCAAAATAATTTGGGATTAAAAGTAAATAGTAATAGTAATTATACCGACCTTTACCCACCTTAATTTGGTTTAAACAATTCTAGAATTTTTCAAAATGGATCAAATAAGCCAAAGAACTAAGAAGTCGTTTTAAGTCAGTAGGAGACACTAATATGTCACGGAAACTTACAAAGCATGGATACATGAAACATGTTGTAGTTTACAGAAAGGGATGATGACAAGTATAGTCAATACGCCTGCGGTGTTGCCTTCCAGAATACATTGTCATCTACTTCAAACTATAGGTTTTTACACATCACTTCGATTAAACTCTTCTGTCTACTCTAGAGTGTAGCATCCTCATCCAGATCTTTTGCATGGCTTCATTAATGGCTAGACTAACTCTTGTCGTAACAACTCGTGTTCGTCCAATTCGTTCTAATATAACGAAGACCTACACAATTTTTCATAAAGAGCTTCGAATACTGTCATACCAATAGTTCCTTGGAAATTATGATTATAAGTGAACTCTATAAGGTGCAACTTAGAGCTCCAACTACTTAAGAAATCCAACATGTAAGCACGTAACAGGTCTTCCAAGAGTGACGGACACATGATTGTTATAGAAGATGTAAAAGAAAATAAATGAGGTAGAAAAGTATTTACATTGATACTTTGAATAACTGTATTAATTTTTAAATGCTAAAAAAAATTAATCAAACTTTAATATGATATTACTATTTTTGCTTTTAATAATTAAAGAAATTATTGGTGGCACTATGAAATTAATAAATAGAGAATTCATATGACTCTTAAAAGCTAATTAGCACATTAGACTTAATTTTCTAATCTATAATTATAATCTGTTAAAAAAATTAATCTATAATTATAAATAGTAATGAATTTAGTTGAATCGAATATTCATTTCACTATTTTTCATAATAATCAATAAAAGAATATTCCTAGTATTTCTATGACTAAGTAAGTTAAAATTTAAATCTTTATGTCATTTCATAAAAATTCTAATTTAATTGAGACGAATATTTTTAAGCCAACAAAAAGAATAACTTATTAAAGTGATTTGCTCGTTATGTAATAGATCATGGACAACTTCATAGGTATTTACTTATTTGTCCATGATTGAAAACGCTACTTACCAAATTTGGGTTAGTTTTTTGGGCAAAAAATGACTTTTTGTCAAAATTTATCCGAATATTTGTGGGTTGGGATAAGTCGAGTTGGAATATTTTTTAAACCCAATCTAATTATTCGAATTATAAATTTTTAACTTAAATAACTGAACTCAATCCAATATATTCATACTTTAAGATCTTATTATAAAAATTATAATACACGGTAAAATTAGTTGTCACATTTCAGAATTTGATTAAAAAATCATTGGTAAATATGATAAATTTTCTTCTCAAATCTCATTTATATATATATATATTTTTTATTGGCTATATACTTTTTTATCGTGAATAAAATATATTATTAACAAATTTTTAAAATGAAATCGGTAAGTAAAAATAACCTAAAAAATAAAAATGAATTGGACCGAGAGTCAGGTACCTAATTTTCTCAATGGTTAGATACTTTAAATTAGGCTAAATTAATAAAATTAGGCTTATAAATTTTCAAAAGCTTCGATAATACTTTAAACAATTCCCGAGTTTATATAAATTTCATGCATACAAATTTATATAAATTTATATAAACAATTCTCGAGTTTATATAAATTCTCGTTGTAATCAGATGCGGAAGATACTCATACAAAATGACCGAAATACCCTTTGGGTGAAAGGGTGTTAAAATTGAATAGGAGAGAGAAGGTTGCAATTGGGGGAATGCATGAATGAATGCAATAGGTACCAAAAACCCCTCTATCTCTATAGTATGCATAGACTAAAGTTGAGAAGCAACCCAAAGAAAATAACATTTTGTATTACTCATATAAACCCACCATAACTCACACCCTTCCCCTTCAACTTAATTATGCTAAGCTAACCTTTCTTTTTGTGGTCCAAACTCTATGACATTTAAAGATTTTCAATGCACCCAAGATTTGGTTTATTAACTTCTTTAGCTTTTAAGACGTTAGTCGATTTTTTCAACCTTTTCATCGCATTTGCTACTTCGCTTACGACAATTCAAGCCCACCACTAGTAAATATTGTCCGCTTTGACTCGTTACGTATTGTCATTAGTCTCATGGTATTAAAACATGTCTGCTAGGGAGAGGTTTTCACACCCTTGTAAAAAATGTGTCGTTCCCCTCTCCAACCGACGTGGGATCTCACACCCCTGTTTCTCCAAAGTTTAACTTAATTCATCTTTGTTAAATAATGTCGTTTTTGTGAATGCCCTCGTCATGCGCCATGCAAACTCAAGTGTTCTTTGGAAATACTTGAGTTCATTCTTATGACTTGAGTATTTTAAGAAATACTCCATAAATGACGCCACTATTGGGGTCAAGGAATGCAAACATATGCAACTCATGATTAGAGACCTATCGTTAAAACTATTATAGAGGTGGCCTCCAGTCCAAACAAATTTGGATGTGTAGTTCTTCCCTATATATGACCCACACAGGCAAGCGTGAGTCCCCATGTGGTTTGCACCCCCTGGACCCATCATAGTCGGGCTAGCTGTCCGTAGCTAGACGCCTAGAGGACAGCAAACCCCTGAATATCATGCGAGACATGATTATCATCATCATCATAGTGTACGCGTATGTACTCATCATCATAAATGAGAAAGTAACTTGATGTATATGAACACACAATATGCATGAGGTCTTTTTATAGTTTTCCTCTTTAAATTATTCTTATGGCACAACTCTATACATCATTCACATATTACCCTAGGTAACATGCATGCATTGACCTTCATATTTCATCATCATTAATGTTAATTCGGGTTGTGTCTTAAAAAACTCGTCGTCATAATGCATCATGACATTTAATACATGCACATCATCTTAATATGGAATGTCATCATATGAAGTCGTCTCATCAGCATACATCTTACATCATCATGTTATCATGCATCATACATCATCATCATCATGCCATCATATCATCTTATCATCATGTACATCATCATATCATTATATAACATAATCACATCATCATATAATATAAGACATAAATGACACGTGCAAGGGTCAATAGGCACGTGTCGTTATACGTAAAACAAGTTTTCCAACTGATCCGATAGTAATACCAATCATGTGATGACACGATGACATGATGATGATAATGTCATCATATCATCTCATCATCATGACATGTGGGATGATGTACATGATGATGAGCCAATAGTAACGCCAATCACGCAAGTCATCAACCTTTAAACTATGACTTAAATAATATTCTCCAAAATCTTCGATTAGACCATAAAATCATATTAAAGTTGAACGAGTCCTTCACGACTTCTCCTACCTCATAATTCACGGACATAAATAAATAAACTTCATTTCTTCTTATTTTCTATTACTTTACTCGAGTGATCGTTTCATCCTTCGATAATCTCCAATTTCTCCAGCAAATCCAACACAAACAACGAGATAAATCCACACTAAGGAAAACAATAACCTATCGACAGTAAACATAAATTGGGGGTTATCAGGACCAATGCTGCGAGCTTCCAAAATACCGAATGCCTCACCCACACCTACTTCATCACACCAACTCCCTCCTCAAAACTCTTCATACACGAATTCTAGTCATTGCATAGCGGTCTGTTTCCTGGCTTTACTTGCTCGAGCCGCACTATTATAAACAAAGAAGCCCGGCCAGCCACCACGTTGCGGTGGTTACCTCCTCAATTCTCTTACCCATCACCAACTGATAAAAAAACCACAAAGTAATTGACCTATTTGCCGTTGTTTTACCGACGAAATTGAAGAATAAAAGACCCCGGCAATGGGTTTCAAATTCAGGATTTTCCGGCGAGTCAAACCCGACAAAATCTGTTGATTTCCTTCCTTTTCTCACCGACTACTGTTTTTTTATTACAAAATTTCATTTTCTTATTTTCTTTTTCTTTTTAAATTTGGAAGAAATTCAAATACTTATTCTCAACAACATCCGTCCTCTATACGATATGGAATTGTCTTGTTTGAACATAAACGTTAGTGACTTTGTTTTTGAGATCTCGATTTTTGGAGCTCTTGAACAAGTACACCCTTTGTTACACGCTGGAGTCACTTTTGATTATACATTCAAAGCTCACAACTTCTTTATTCGACAATTTAAAATTCGGTTGACATGACTCTTATACCATAAATTGGAAGCTTTTCAAATTATAAATACGTGTCTTTTAACTTTTAAGAACTATGAGTTGTATTTAAAAAAAATTTAATCGAGAGGACAAAACTTATAGTTAAATGAGAGATTTTTATTTCTAGTTCATTATAAAGTGTCTGCGGATTGAATTAGGTAAGTTTAGACATTTTTTTTTTAACTTAACCCAATTGTTCAAGTGATTATTTTTTTAACAAAAATGTCTTATTAAATAATAAATCTAATCCAATCCAATCATAAATTTTTGGGTTAAGTTGGTTTGGAGTGGTTCGAGTCGTTTATTTAATTTTTTTTAATTTTAAATAAAAATTTATTTCTAAATATTATAATTAAAATTTACCCCTCAATTTAAATATATATTTTAAAAAATTATTTCGAAGAGATGAGCGATAATAATAAAAAAAAATGTGTATACACATATAATTGAACACACAAAAATGTATATTTTAAAATTAACAATAACTCTCGATACAACAACATGGTGGGGTGGATTTTTAGTCCATGGAGTAGAATGTTGATGGATGCATGTTGAAATTTTGGAGGGTGAAAAAAAACAAAGAAAATTGGGAAATTTAGGGAAAGAGTTACATAATTTAGGGAAGAGATTGGTACAAAAATTTGGAGTTCCCAAAGTGAGAGAAATGGAAATTGCATTGTAATTTGTATTATAACATCAAATTTCCTTCTTCTTCTTCTTCTTCTTCTTCTTCATCCTTTCTTCCTCTGCCATTCACAGACTTTGGGGAAAGGGAGATTGAGAGTCAACCGCACCCCCCCTTTTCTTTTTTGGACCCTTCTGTTTCTAAGGCTTCCAATACTCCACATATTCAGTTTTATCTTTTCTCTCTCTCTCTCTCTCTCTCTCTCTCTCTCTCTCTCTCTCTCTCTGCACTAGTCTTAAAAAGAAAAGAAAAACCAAAAATCCTGCCCCCATTTCTCTCTCTCTTTTCTTTTTTCTTTTTTGGATTCTCCAAGTTTTCTGCTACCTTGAAATGGGGTATTTAGAAGGTTTTTGAACATGCACAGAGGCCCCCCAACACCCACCATTAACAAGGGTTCTTGAGCTTCTTCTTCTTCTTCTTCTTTTTTATTTTTGAAGAGAGAGAGAGGAGGAGGAGGAGGAGGAGGAAGGAATAGCAGAAGGGTTTTCTTGTTTTTGCCATTTTGCCCTCTCTCTCGTCTTCTTACTGCTTTTGATTTTGTGGGTCTGTGTTTTTTGCTTCTGGGTTTTTGAGGAACGCCTTCGTTTCACTGATTTCTCTGCATTTGGGCTGAGTTCTTTGTTGATTTTGGATAAAACCCACATAACGGTAGCGAGTGGAAGAAGGGGAACAAAAGGGAAGTGTTATTGAAGCTTTGATTGATGAGTTTTGGGGGTTTTCTTGACGGCGGCGGTGGAGGAAGCGGTGGTGCTCGAATCGTAGCCGATTTATCTTACGTTAACAACAACACCACTGCTTCCAATAATAACCCCACCGGCGGTATCCCTGGTGGTGGAATTATGCCATCTGGTGCAGTCGCTCCGCCGCGACTTATAACTCAATCTCTCACCAAATCGATGTTCAACTCCCCCGGACTCTCTCTCGCTCTTGTAACTCACTTTTCCCCCTCGTTTCTTCTTCGTTTTATTTCGTTTCGATTAATCTGTGTGTGATTTGTAATGGGTTTTGAAATCCCTCAGACGAACATGGACGGCGGTCAAGGGGATTTGGCTGCCCGACTACCCGAGGGTTTCGAGCACAATGTTGGGAGAAGAGGCAGAGATGAAGAGCACGAGAGTAGATCTGGAAGTGACAACATGGACGGCGGCTCCGGCGACGACCAAGACGCCGCCGACAATCCTCCGAGGAAGAAGCGTTACCACCGACACACTCCTCAGCAAATCCAAGAGCTCGAATCGTACGCTTGCTGTTTTTTTCATTCTTTTAATTTCTTCTTTCTTCTTCAATCCGTTTTTGAACCTGTTTTTGTTTTGTTAGTGTTTTTAAAGAGTGCCCTCATCCTGATGAGAAGCAACGGCTGGAGTTGAGTCGGAGGCTGTGCTTAGAAACCAGGCAAGTTAAGTTTTGGTTCCAAAATCGTCGGACCCAGATGAAGGTAATTGATGAACTGCACCATTTTGTTTTGTACGAAGTTGTTGGGTTCTTCATTTTTTTTGTTGTTTTTCTTTGGATTATGAGTGTTTTTATGTTTTGGAGCAGACCCAATTGGAACGCCATGAGAATACTTTGCTTAGACAGGAGAATGATAAGCTTAGAGCTGAGAATATGTCGATTCGAGATGCTATGAGGAATCCGATCTGTTCAAACTGCGGTGGTCCAGCGATTATCGGAGAGATTTCGCTGGAAGAGCAGCAGTTAAGGATCGAGAATGCTCGTTTGAAGGATGAGTTGGACCGAGTTTGCACGCTGGCTGGGAAATTCCTTGGAAGACCGATTTCGTCCTTGGCTAACTCCATTGCACCTCCATTGCCAAGCTCGAGTTTGGAACTGGGAGTTGGGAGTAATGGATTTGGGAGTTTGACCATGGCGACGTCGATGCCTATTGGACCGGACTTTGGAGGCGGGTTGTCCGGTAATCTGTCTGTTGTTCAACCACCTGTGAGGCCAACACCAGGGATGGGACTTGATCGGTCGGTGGAGCGATCTATGCTACTCGAGCTTGCTTTGGCTGCCATGGATGAATTAGTTAAAATGGCTCAGACTGATGAGCCTCTTTGGATTGGGAGCTTGGAAGGTGGAAGAGAAATACTGAACCAGGAAGAATACATGAGGACATTCACTCCTTGCATCGGCATGAAACCTAATGGTTTCGTTACCGAGGCCTCGAGAGAAACTGGCATGGTGATTATCAACAGCCTTGCGCTCGTCGAGACATTGATGGACGCGGTAAACATCTAAAAACGAATATCTAACGAACAATCCTAACGGTTTTGTTCCTGATTTCTGATTCGAAACTTATGCAGAATCGATGGGCAGAGATGTTTCCATGTATGATTGCTCGAACAACAACCACCGATGTGATCTCCAGTGGCATGGGCGGAACAAGGAATGGTGCACTTCAACTGGTAAGATATAGAATTTGCAGACTCTACCTCTTCCTTTCACAGTTCATAAAACACCATAATTGGTTTTGTTTAATCACAGATGCATGCCGAGCTTCAAGTCCTCTCACCGTTAGTACCCGTCCGGGAAGTCAATTTTCTCCGGTTTTGCAAGCAGCACGCCGAAGGGGTTTGGGCTGTCGTCGACCTATCGGTGGACGCCATGCGAGAGACTCCAACCAGTGGTTCCTCATTCATCAACTGCAGAAGGCTTCCTTCTGGGTGTGTCGTTCAAGACATGCCCAATGGATATTCCAAGGTAAAAAAAGAAAAAAAAAAAAAAACATCATAATTTCTTCATGGGATTACGAAAATTAAATGTTCTTTCCATGAAATCTTCCATCCAAGAAGCCATTTTACTCCAGAGATCAAAATTCAAAGCCACTTCCATTTCCCAAGTCAACAAGACTTCAATAGTATAGTGATTATTCACCATAATCACTAATCTGTCAGAAAAAAAAACACTATCTTTTAGAATCTGAAGCTTCCAAAATAATACATTAGTCATTGGGATTCTTCAAATTATCTAGAACTTGAGTTTTCAACATCTGGGTTTGGTTAATTTCGATTAAAATAACGTTTGGAAATCGAGGTTCTTGTTTTATTACACAAATTTCTGTGCCTCGAGCTCATTAAACTCTATATTTATCCATATAAATAGTGGGAGTTTGGCTGATTGGTTGAATAAAACTAAGGCACTTTGATGTTTCTATTCGAATCTAATTTGGAGCCTACTTTTGTTACTTCGATTATGGTGTGTTTGGTTTTTTTATGAACTGGTTCCAGCCATTGTCATGTGTCGGTGTCTTTTTTTTTTAGTCAAACTCTTATCACTCTTTTCTGTTTTGTTTTCTTTTGCTTGGTTTTTTCTTGCTTTTGCCTTTTGGACTCTCTCTCTCTCTCTCTCTCTCTCTCTCTCTCTTATACCATTTTTTCAACCCATTTCTTTAATTTGATTCCTTTGTTTTTGTTCCAAATAATCATTTCTGACTTTTTACTTCTTACAGAAAATTTTGTTTTTTAGTCAATCTGCTGCTGAGATCATGCTTTGACTTGATGAACATATTATTATGCGAATCAAATTTAAGATTAAGGTTTATTTTAGATGTAGATGTCAAAAAAAACTATGTAGTATATTTAGTATATGATGTATGATTATCGGAGCAGGTTACGTGGGTGGAACATGCGGAGTACGATGATAGCCAAGTTCATCAGCTATATCGACCGCTTCTCAGCTCTGGTATGGGCTTTGGAGCGCAACGGTGGGTTGCTACCCTTCAACGACAATGCGAGTGTCTTGCTATCCTCATGTCGTCTGCTGTACCTGTTCGAGATCACACTGGTATCATCCATCGTCTTTGCGTTTTTGGTGACTGTTGGTGATTATTAGAATTTAAAGTTGTTGAATTTTGTGAATGTTTTGCTGCTGTAGCGATAACTGCAGGTGGGCGACGTAGTATGCTGAAGCTAGCGCAACGAATGACAGCGAACTTCTGTGCGGGTGTGTGTGCATCGACGGTGCATAAATGGAACAAGCTGAATGCTGGTAGTGTGGATGAGGACGTACGTGTCATGACACGAAAGAGCGTCGACGATCCTGGTGAACCACCAGGCATTGTGTTGAGTGCTGCTACGTCGGTTTGGCTACCGTTATCACCACAACGACTCTTCGACTTTCTCCGGGACGAACGGTTGAGAAGCGAATGGGACATCCTATCCAATGGCGGCCCCATGCAGGAGATGGCTCATATAGCCAAAGGGCAAGATCATGGCAACTGCGTCTCTCTATTAAGAGCCAGCGTATTATTTCTCTCTCTCTCTCTATATATATATACATATATATATATATATATATATATATATATATATATATATATATATTTTGAATTCCAAATGATGCCTTTTTCCATAACGCATGTGCCCCTGAGTTGGAGATGTGTATCATTTGTGGGGATCAGAGGGTCGACTTTGGAAATTGGAAGTATCCATGAGGACATTTTTTTTACAGAGCTACTTTTGTTTGTTTTTGTAGCTTCTCATGATGAAAAAACAAAAAAAAAGTCAACATAAAGGCAAAAACAAAATCAGTTGTCAATTTCTCTTCTGAATTCTGACCCACTTTTTCTTTTTCTTTTTCATTTGATCCATTTTCCCCATCTTCTTCATGCAAAATCATGTTATAAAGTTACCCTTTTGGTTTTGACTTGTGTACTCTGGTGGGGTAACACACAGGCTATGAATGCGAACCAGAGCAGTATGTTGATTCTACAAGAGACTTGCATAGATGCGGCTGGGTCCCTTGTGGTGTACGCGCCGGTGGATATTCCGGCTATGCACGTCGTGATGAACGGCGGCGATTCGGCGTATGTGGCGCTTCTGCCATCTGGGTTTGCTATAGTACCTGACGGGGCGGTGAGTCGAGGGCTGACAACGACGAACGGCAGCAGTCCAAGTGGCGGGGATGGGCCACAGAGTCAGAGAGTGACAGGCGGTGGTGGGTCCCTACTGACCGTCGCGTTTCAAATACTCGTGAATAGCCTCCCTACAGCCAAGCTCACCGTGGAATCCGTTGAAACGGTCAATAATCTCATCTCTTGCACCGTTCAAAAGATCAAGGCCGCTCTTCAATGTGAAACCTGATGCATCATTCCGCACGTGACTCCCCCACGTGCTGTTGGGTTTAATTTTTTCTCTCTTTTTTTTTTAGGATTTAAGCAAAAAAAGAAAAAAAAAAACGTTATTTTACTTCTTTAACCCCCTCCCAAGTAATTCCTTTATTATTGTTATTATTATTATTACTATTATTATTAGAGATGTCAAGGGTGTGAAGAAAAAGAAAAAGAAAATGAGATGTAATGGTGGGGGTATTGAGTCAAGAACGAACCGCGCGTGTTAGTCACCGAGTCAGTGACTCGGGAAAGAGAAAAAAAAAAGGGTTTTTCTTTTGAACTTATATATATATAGTAGCGGTGGTGGTAGTTGTGGTGGTGGTGGTTCGGGTATTGACTCAAGTCTACCCTCTCGAGTTCGAGTTTTCCGATGAAGAAGAAAAAGGGTGTTTTGGTTATGTCATGTATTTGAATTTTTCCCTCTTGATTTCATGTAATCTGTAATCTTCCCAATCTTTGGTTGTGTATTTTCAATATATTATCTTTTCTTTTCTCAAAAACTTGAGTTGAGTTGGATTAAATTCATTATATTTTTGGAGAGTGGAGTCACGCGCCGCCGGTGGAGGTGGGGCTGGGATGTCAGATCTGTTTGGGTTGTAATAAAGGTGGTGGCAGAAGCTGTTGGGAGAAAGTGTAACTTTCATTTAATGTCAAGATTTTCGGCTTGTTGTGACTGCCAATTGAGGGTGGACACGTGGTGGACATTAGGTGACAGTCGGGGATTGATGATGACGATGACGACGACGAACGGCGTTTCTAAGAGGAGTGAGAGTGACGTTTTTTTTTTCCGTAGGGTTTTTGGACGGAGACTCTGGTGGATTGGACGTCTAATCTCTGGGATTACGGGACCGTAGGATTGGATATTGTCAGGAATCCTGGGACTGTAATTTTATTTTTTACTTCCCTTTCATTCCATTGTAAATTTGACCAACGGGGAGATAAAAATACAAGTGGTGAAAAATGGATGGATGAGTTAAATCGTCTTGGACTTTATTTATTTATTATGAGAATTAAAATAATATAAATTAGTCTAAGGAGTCTTACTCATTTTCTTTTCGAATCCTTTGTTCGACGTTTGAGGATTTACCAATCTATTGGCACGACTAAGTTTAGGGCATGACTCTTATACCATGTTAGATGAACACGACTCTCCACAATGGTAGGATATTGTCCACTTTGAGCATAAGCTCTCATAGTTTTGCTTTGTGCTTCGACTTTGTGAATTATATGATAAAAATAGTGTCTTTCAACGATCTTACCCTCGAACAAAGTACACCATTGAAGCTCATAATTTTTTTGTTCGACACCTGAGTTACTATGACTACACCTTTGATTATTGACATGACTAAGTTAAAATAATGGCATGACTCTGATACGAGAGATATAAAGAACGAATCTACACAAGTACGATATTGTTTTTATTGTTTACTTTCAGCATACGCATCTATGACCTTGATTTTGGTTTTTTTTTATAAGGTTACGTGTCAATAAAAACAGTATTCCTTGTATACTCATGATCTTCTCTTTAATTAGCTAACGTGGGACTCCAACATGCTAACTATAACAGCCCAAATCTACTGTTAACCGATATTGTCGTATTTGAGCTTTCCCTTTCTGGCTTCCCCTCAAAGTTTTAAAATGTGTCTGCTAAAGAGAAGTTTCCACAACTATAAAGAATGCTTTGTTTCCTCTCCAACAGATGTGGGGTCTCAAACTCCACCCTCCTTCGAAACCCAACGTTTTCGTTGACACTCATTCCCTTCTCCAATTGTTGTGGGATCTCACACTAACGACTCACTTGTAGTTACAAAAATGGACTCGAAAGCTATATGAACTCGAGCTAGGGTTTATACCAGAAAGAAAGTAGGTCGAGAAGAAGAATTGGAAAAAGGTTGAAGTGAAAGAAGACGAAAAGGAAATGTGTAAAGTTGATAAATATATTGAATTATTGAAAGGATTTGGAATAATGTCTCCATCCTGCCTCCCAATTCATACAAGAAAGCCTACACGTGAGCCTTCAAACAAATAAGGGTATAAAAAGAAAAGAAAAAAATAAGTAAGGACCAAAATGAAATAAATTTAAATTTGTCTACACACTCCCAAAACAAATCAGTACATTATTACTAAAATTGACCATTTTACAAGACGAAAATGAAATCATTACATATAATAAGGTTAATAGTTTACAAATTTGAATCCAAACCATACAATTTAAAGTGGGTTGATCGAATTTTTCGGGTTATCTGATTGTTTTAACACCTCTAATTATACTAAGGAAAAAAAACGATATTCGTGAGCAATCTGAACAACGATAGTACAGCAACGCTAGATCTAGGCACCATATTTAACGATAATATATATTTGATATGATTTCAAAAATAGGCTTTTTATTATTATTGCAATCAACTCCAATAATTTCATATAATTCTGGAGAGAGAGAGGAGAAAATAATGCATAGAAATTAGTGAAGAGAGAGTGAAACAAAAACTTTGGGTTGTCCAACTCCAATCAAAACAATCAATACCACATTTGTCAAAGAAGAAGACCGTCGTCGGTTGCCCCACCGCCGCCCGCCCCCACCATCCCATGCCGGTGGCAGACGCTGGGTCCACCGCCATCCTCAATCATTTGCCCTCTCCCTTTTCAACCTCCTCTCACCGGACCTCCTCCGCCGGTGCCGTCCTCTATTATCAACATTTAAATTTATAATTATTTTTTTTTTCTTTTAGCATCTTGGTTGACTATGCTATACCGACAACTTTTTGTATTTATGATCCTCTTTTTCATACTATTTTTAAAATAATAATTTTGTAATTAAATTAATTTACATCATTTGACTGATCTTATTGATTATTATTAAAAAAAAAAAAAGTGCTTAGAGAATCTTCTTGATTTCTGTTTTTTTTTTTTTTTTTAAATATACTTTTAATTCTTAAAAGTTTGTACTATGATTTTTAATGTTTTTTAAAAATTATTTTTAGTTCCTCGAAATTTTTAATAAATTATAGGTTCAGTCTTTGTCTTTCTAGATTTGGCCCTTTGACTTCAGAGTTATGACTCTTTTAATTATTGAAATAAAAAAAATCATTTGTAATATAATATACACATTTATTTCAAATGTAGCAAAAATAAATAATTATTTAAATAGATGAAATTAGCATAACGTGGCACTACGAAAATGTAAAGTAAATTGAGGGACTTAAACCATTCAAAATGGGGTTAACCAATGTGAACCTGTCCAATACAGATAAACAACCTATAACTAGGAATGTATATGGATCGAGTTGAGAAAATATTTTGGATCAATCCAAAAGTTTGGGTTGGTTGGACTGGTAACCCAATCCAACTCTCTGCTTTTATGTTAGGTTTGGGTTGGGTTGTCTTGAGAAATCTAAAATTTCAATTCACATGAGACCTTCACGAACAATTAAACAAGCAACTCAAAACTCAAATCAAATAAATATGAGATCAAAAATGGAAATCAACTGTCCATATTCAAAGATAATAAATGGTTTCATTTAATAATACAACTCATTGTTTAATTAGAAGTATACTTACTGAAAGCTTGTTCGGTTGAGAATCTTCTATCAGTATCTCGACGGATCATTTTCTTCATCAAATCCTTAGTCATGGAAGAAAATAACCTAAAAACCCTAGTCGAAATCTCAGATCTTCTCTAAGAAAAACCTCAATGACCTTCGTCGTAGAGTCGCCGTAGAATGGAGAAAATCCAGCTAAAATCGTGTAGAGAATCACACCAACACACCAGCACACCACATATCGACTTTCTTATCGTACTTGGATCCTCTTAAAACCTCAGGCACAATGTAATAAGGTGTTTCGATGAAGAGGAGGGTAAGAGAGTCATGATATGATTATGATACGATATATGATTAACGGACGTACATATACTGTGATATGGTATGAAAATAGTATGATACGATATGTATATGATGAAAATTGTTATGTTTAGAAGCATGGAACGTTATTATATGACATACTTATGTAATTGAATGTTTATAATATGATTGACATGCAAAATGACAAATTAGCATGAAATACAACCCCGAAGTATGCATGAAAGATGAATATTCCTATTCTTTTACGATACTACAGACACCTACACTAGGTACGTGAACATTCATTATTTTTATCATTGTCGTCCCTATTCCTAATGGGTGTCCAGTAGACATAGCTCCCGAAGAATGCTCGCCCATATGATAAGGTCTCATTCATGAAATTATATGCGTTTGCACATTTAACCTCATGACCGTCATACTCGCACGTATGGACCGTGTGTATGAAATTGTATGTGTTTGCATATTTAACACCAATAGACTGTACATGTATTTCTTAAAATACTCAAGTCACGTGTTGACGACGTAATGCAATTATCTATGCATATTTTTAATTTAAATGTTTATTTATTTTTATTTAATCTTTTGTTGTGTCGTTTTAAAGGTACGCAAGTCTATGACATAAAAGTTATATTAAAAAAAAGTTTAAATAAAGTATTTCCGTATTTAATGCTCATATCTTCAAACACGTAACTCGGTGTAAACAGTTTTAGAACATAATCCAAATGGAGGGTCTAAATTAACGCTTAAATTAAGAGTATAAATATTGATTTGTTTGAATCAACTTAAATACAGCTCAACTAGTCTACTCGAGATCATGGCGTGTTTATAATTAATGAACATTTTTTTTCTTGGTGGGCTGTGGAATTATTGAGCTTAGGGTTCATGTGGAAGTCTATATGGGTTTCTCTTCTTCTTCTCCATTATTGTTGGAGGGTTAGGTTTAGGGTTTTATTTAGCCCACCATGCCTCATACCTAATACAGTCTCGATCACCTCTCTGTCTTTTCCTCATCCAATTATTGTACCATACAAATAATAATAACACGTTTTCGTGTGTTCGGCCATGTTTTGAAGGTGTTACGAAACTTTTTAAAAATATGTAATTTTTTCAACATCTATACAAATAATGGAGAAGAACCCTTGTAAACACTCTGTGGATATCTCAAGACAAGAACACTTGATTGAGATTTAATCACTCAACAAGTAAGATCGATCCGATCAAGTTTGAATGATTCTAATTATGCAACTTAAACTACATAAATCGTTTTTCACAATGGGGTCGTATAATTATTGAGTTTTGATATTTTAATTTGTTGATATATATGTCTTAATTGGTACAAGCATATACTTGCTCCCTTCATATTTATGATTAAACTTACTTTGAACGGTGCTGGATTTAGGTACGATTTTATGGTTTAACGGCCGTTTTTGTTGATTGTAAAGGAAAGGTACACATTATTGATGGTTGATGGGCTAGTAGTAGACCCAACCACGACTTCGTGGTCACGTTTTTCATATCGACCTTCGTAAGTATTTCTATTGTAAATTGTGATTCAATTTCATTTTGGCCTCTTAATTACAATAGATTTGATCGTTCATTTTCATTTTCGTGCACTAACTTCATCAAGAGTTCATTGGAGGCAAAGTCTCCGCGACATTGGACGTAAGGGGTTCTTCAACGTAGAGAATGTTACTAGTTTGCATGCAATACTAAAGGAAGAATAATGCATGGTAACGTATTGAGCGTAGGGTTTTCGCCACTTCTATCATAAGCATCGCTCGGGTGGTCACGTCGTTTAAGGTTGCGTACAAACAACTATCGAGGGATTCCCACATAGAGGTTGGACTGAAGTTAGGTTTTGTTACGTCGAAGTTCTGTTTACTTGACCCGACCCTCCATCTAATGGCATCTATTCATATCCTGCGATCTAAACCCGAAAATAAAGGGTTGGGTTGTGAAACAATTTTGGGTTGAGTTGGTTTATCAATCCAACCAATCCAAATTTTTGGGTTGGTCCGAAAATTTTCCTCAACACGACCCATGCACACCCCATAATTAATACTTAGATTTAAGAAGAAAAAAAACTTTTAAAATAGCTTTTATCGTGAGCATATAGACGAAACCGTCGATGCTACGTTTTAGATGATCTACAAGGTTTAGATAGATAGTTTCAAGCCATATATTGACGATAAAACTTTTCTTGAACATTTTTTTTAGGTCAAGAATATTAATCCTACTTTTAAAATTTGATGGGTATTTTTTTTAATGTATGTTCTACGTCTTACCTTGTGTGTATATATATATATATGTATATGTATATATATATATATATATATATATATATATATATATATATATATATATATATATATATAATGAGTTACTTCTAAATTTACATGCAATTTGGCACATGGATACATCTCTTTCAATTTATAATTACTTTAACCTTCTCCATTGGGTTCGTTTTCAAGAGAGTTAAGATGTCAATATCAATCTCTCTTTTACAAATTTTTTTAGAGTGCGACTCCTCACAAGTGTTTGACATATATATGTGTATTAATTTCATAGCCCTTCAAAGTTCAATGTATCAAATAAGAGAGATGCTAGAGTTCCCTACTTCAATTCTGCTCCACTCACTATCTTTTCAATCAAAATGTTGTTTTTTCTTTAATAATTGCTATCATTATCGAGTAACGACCTGATTTTTTCAACCTAGATGGATTAGGGTCATTACGATATTCATGTTTGTGATATTTACAAATCCGAGAGATAAAAATTTGTACAGAAGAGAATTAAAAACTAAATAATTTAGGATCCCAATGAAAATATTAAAAGAAAATTTTGAAATACCATAGATGGGTAAATAAGTTGAAACCATCTCCTAACATAACATTAGGAACAAATGTGTTTAAAAGTATTTAGGTTATTTACGTTATGGTATGAGAATGATATGATGTAGGTTATGGTATGATATATGTGATTATTGATATGGTTATAATTTGATATAATGTGAACCCGGAAGTATGAAAGCGTTATGATATGACATATGTATGCAATATGAACGATATGATACGATTGACATGCAAAACGACGAACTAGCATGAAATACAACACCGGCATTTGCATGCAAGATACGATAAATGATATGATAAACTATATGAGAAATGACATGGGAAATGATATGAAAATGATATGATATGAACAAAACACTAGCGGGGTTGTATTGAATGATAATGAAAATGGAAAAATGTTTGAACCTCATGCATTATTGTGTGTTCATACAGTGGGGGATACCCCTATTCCTTCACGATAGTAAAGATGTGTACACTACTAGACAGGGGGAACTCATAATGATGTTGTGACGGTCGCTATTCCTAACGAGTGTCTGACATCAATAGCTCCCGGAGAATGCTTGCTCGACCAGAAAGGGGACCCAAGAGGTGTGCGAACTGACTGGTGGGTCCACACTCGCACATGTGGACCATGTGTAGGAAAATTAAGTTCACATCTCAATTGCCCGTCAAGATAGCCCCTAAGAAAATAGACTGTTATGATATGTTTCATTCATAAAATTGGATATGTTTGCATTTAACCCCAATAGTGGGGTCACGTGCTACTTCTATTTCAGGTAAATGCAAAGTATCCATATACGACCGGCTGACAACGGTATCGCAATTGGAGATCATGGCACAAGCATAGAGTAGTCACATTTATTTTCTTAGACTTAGGCTAGAATAAGATGTTTTTAATTTAAATGTTTATTTATTTCATTTAGTTTATTGTTACGTCGTTTTAAAAATATTTTCGAACACGTAAGTCCATTGCTGTATTTTATGATAAAAGTTTATGTTATAAAAGGTTTAAATGAAGAATTTATGCATTCAATGTTCATGATAGGTATGCAGTAGCGACCTTAAATTAAGTAGAAAATTTAAGATCGTTACATAAAATTACAATCTAACTTTTAAGACTGTTATGAAAATTAAAATTATTTGACGGTTGTAACATGTAATGTGAATACGTATGATTTTTTCAATAATTAAGAAAAACAACCCGACAACTTATTCCAACCCTAAGTAAAGATTTGTTTGGATTACGAACTCTATCCAGGTTGTTCGGGTCACCAACCCAACAAAATTAAAATTTCTAATTAGTTCTTCAAAATTATTATTTTTAAAATTTTAAACTCTTTTGTAGTATAAAAGTTGAAAATAATAATAATAATAATTTTATTTAAGTATTTTGAAAAATATTTTAAATTTCTTTTTTGTTTTTACGATCGTACCAAAGTGTTTTTGAAAATTAAAAACTATTTTAAGAACACAACTAAAAATGTGACCTTTTTTTTTTTAAATAAAGGCCACCAAATCTTTTTATTTTTATTTTTATTTTTATTTTTCAAAATTTGTCCGATCATGGCCCCTTTCATGTTATTAGTTTAGCCCATAAAGGAAGCCCATTTAACGAGAAAGCCCATATAGATTGTAGCCCATTTGTTCAGTTAACCCACACACATTTAGGCCCATTTCAAATTATTTAGACCTTTTCACTTATTAGTTTTGTTAAAAAGGTGTTGCCTTTTTTACAAAAAGAAAACATACTTGTAATTTGAAATCTAATAAAATAACCTTGGGTTTAATTAAATTTCCAACCATTCAAAATTTTATAAGTTCGCGTTCTCGAGTATTACAATTGCACTCTTTTCAACAACAGGACAGTGATTATATAACACTTGCTATAACCCATCGAATATTCATGTATGTCAATAGTAGACATAATTTCACAAAACTATCTTACAGAAAGAAAATACAATATAACGTAATACAACATGAAAGAAGTAAAAGGGTTCAGTACATTATCAACATGTGACCATAGATGACACGTCGAACAAGTATAAATGTGACACTGAACAAATGAGTGAGAGTTCGATGTTGTGTGAGCCCATTGCTAATTTTCTAAAAACTTGAATTTATTAGATTAACACATGAGTTTTCTAAAAACTAAATTAGATTGAATGGGAGGATTTATTGTTTATTAAAAAAAAAAAAAACTTATAATATGCATACATGTATTTAATTTAATATTTATTTTCATAATTTTTTATTATTTATTCTCCTACTATTCTTTAAAATAATTTTAAACCATTGAAATGTAAATTTTCAAAATATAGTGAAATTGAATGGTAAGATTTAATAAATAAATTAATTTTTTATTTTGATAATAACAAATATAGTGAAATTAAATTATTTTTGTGGTTAGGCTGAGTTCCTTTTTAACTTAAAAAAAATATCAATTAAATTTGCATAATAAATTTAAACATCCAAATAAATTAAATGTTTAATTTATTTTCAAGTTGATTTTTTTCCTAGCTCAAAATATATTTAAAGAAATTGAAGGTATATAAATGATTTATGTCTATATTAGTAGTAAGGGTATTATTTTTTAAAATTAAAAAAAAAATAAAAATATTGATAAAAATTTAAAAGTTGAAGAAATATTTTTTTTAAAAACAAATATTAATGGGATTATTCATTTTTAAAAGTTTATGGGTATTGTTGTAATTAAAAAAAAAAAAAAAAAAAGGTATATTTAAAATAAAATATAAAATTTAGAAATATTGTTATTAATTTAATGAAAAGAAAAATAGTAGGGGGGTAAATTAAAATAATGCAGATCTAGTTGGCGTGAAAAAGAAAGATGGAAATAGAGAGGGTGCAAAATGCAAATGAATTCAAAAAGTGTAGCGGCTAAAATCAAAACGGTCATATAAATGGTCCCCACCCGAATATTCCGTCACATTCGTAAAAAGGAGAGGGGAAGAGGGGCAAAATGGGAAAATAAGGTCACCGGAAAACCACATAATGTGGCGCATCGAGAACCGGCGACAGATCCTGGTTTGACCGACGTACATTAAAACCCGGCCATGAATGATTGGTTTTGATCCCTCTTTGACCCAACCAAAATTTTCGAAAAACGCCATCTCTCAACTTTTTTCCTCTTTTCCCTCTTTTTTAAAACCTAATTTCAACAGTTTCAATTCCCATTCTTTCCCTCTTTCTCTCAATCTCTCTCTCTTTCTCTCTTTGTTTGTTCTTCGTTCCTTCCTTCGTTTGTTTGTTTGTTTATTTGTTTTTGGATCCTTTTTTTCTTCTGGGGTTCTTCTATTAACGCATTTAGCAGCTGGAGGAGAGAGAAATTTGTGTTTCTCTCTCTTCTGCTGGATATCCCTTTGGCCTTTTTTTTTTCATTTTTCGTGTTCGCCCATTTCTGAAGAACCTCTGTTTTGTTCGGGATTTGTTCGTTCAGGGCGTGGTTTGGTGTTTTATTAGCGATTTGGAGTTTCAATCCTTCTGTTCGGTGTGAGAGGATTTTGCAATATCAATAATCGATATGAATATGATGCGTCGGCTTAAGAGCATTGCTTCTGGAAGGACTTCGATTTCTTCTGACCCTGTGAGTATAGCTTTTATTTTAATTTTGAGTTTGGGAAATTGGAGTTGGGATTGGGGAATTTTTGGGCATTTGAATTCCTCGATCGCGATTGCAAACTGGGAAGTTGCCTGATTTATACGTAACGTTCGTTTTCCTTTTCCTTTTCCTTTTCTTCGAATTTTGAATTAATTTCTATATCTGTCGTTTTCATCCCATAATTGTTCATAAGAAAATAAAGCTTCTATTGATGTTACCCGTTAACTTGGTTCCTCTGATTTAGTTTCTTTTTTTCAATATAGTGTGTTCTATGTATGAAAATCATTCGATAGGCTACTTGGTGATCTGTGTTTAAGATCTATATAACATGGTGGATACTCTTAATGCTGTGCTATTATGATGTTTTTGTTTTCATTAATTTTGATCTTTTTCTTATTAATGTGTATTTTAAGGGTGGAGATCTCGGAACTAAGCGAGCTAAAGTTGATCAAGAAACTGAACAAAAGATCGATGGGGTTTCGGATGATGTCGGAAGAGTTGCCACTGGTTTAGAGTCGAATTTGGCTTCAACTTCTTTGGATAATGCTGCAAGCACATCAAACATTTCATCAACAGCTGGTGTAGAGAAATCTAACAATTCTTCAAAGGCTAGAGCAGAGAAATCTGGTTTTGATAGTCTTCCAAGAGAAATGCGTGAAATGAGAATTGTAGATGAGAAATCCAACCATGATGAAAAGGTTAAATATTGCTATGTCAAATTGTTGAAACCATAAACAAGTATTGAGATTCTTTTTGCTATGCTTATGTTTTAGGATTTGGAACCTTCTATCGTGAACGGCAATGGAACCGAAGCTGGTCAGGTAATCGCTACAACTGTAGGTGGTCGAAATGGAAGACCAAAGCAGGTGACTTTTAAATATCTGCTTATCATATTTCATTTGATTGCTTAGAACGTTATGACATATATTTCGTTGTTCCCTGTAATTGAGGTCGAATTGTTTGAAAATTTTCTTTGCTATTGTCACTTTGTTGCAGACAATCTCCTATATGGCAGAGCGAGTGGTCGGTACAGGTTCTTTTGGTGTTGTCTTTCAGGTATTTGATTATGTTGCGTTTGTTTTCGTTCTTTTTAAATCCCGAGGTTGGTGCAACTTTTGAAATCGTGTGTACATTGTTAATAGGCCAAGTGTTTGGAAACAAATGAAGCTGTAGCAATCAAGAAGGTGCTGCAAGATAAGAGATATAAGAACAGGGAACTCCAGATTATGCGCATACTCGAACATCCTAACGTCGTTCAACTAAAGCATTGTTTCTTTTCCACTACTGACAAAGAGGAGCTGTACCTCAACCTTGTCCTGGAGTATATATCTGAAACTGTTTACAAGGTTTCTAAGCATTATAGCAGGATGCACAGGAGTATGCCCATTATTTATGTTCAGCTTTATACGTATCAGGTGAACTTTCAATCAATCGATTTGTTTTTCTTATTGCATTTGGCTGTTGCGATCCTACGTATAAATGTAGTGACTTTTGTCCTCACTTTTTCAGATTTGCCGGGCACTAAATTACTTGCATCATGTGGTAGGGGTATGTCACCGTGATATTAAGCCACAGAATCTATTGGTAGGTCTTTTTCGCTTTATCCCCCGTCCTACGTTCTTTTTATTCAGTTGTGTTCTGAGCTTGTTTGTTTGTTTTTTTCCCCTCATAGAAAACCAAACCTTAACTAACTATATAGAAAGGGCTCAAATTTGAAAGATAGGGCCTAATGGATGATTATTGAACTCCATATAAATCGTTGCGCCCCAAGGCATTGAAAATTAGCAAGAAACTCCCCAAAGCTAGATGCCAATATTCCTCCCAAGTTCAAATTGTCGCTGTGATATCTCACATCGGTTAGGGAGGAGAACGAAACATCCTTTATAAGGGTGTGGAAACCTCTCTCTAGCAGCATTTTGAAAACCTTGAGGGAAAGCCCAAAGAGGACAATATCTACTAGCGGTGGGCTTGGGCCGTTACAGTCGCTCTCTTGAAGGACAGTCGAGTGAAGGCGAATAACGCTTCAAAGATGTGTTCTTAGTTGTAAAAACTATATCTACCGCTTTTGGGGAAACTGTTGTACAAATGGACAGGGTGGCCATCTACATAGGAGTTCATGTAGGGTCAAGTGGTTATCCAGTGAGATTAATTGAGACACACGCACAAGCTGACCTGAGCACTGATCGACTACAAGGGGATCTAACTGAGAAAAACACTGCCTGCATTGCATGCTATTTGCACATGTATGGCTGCATATGCTAGCCAAAGGTAGTCATCTTTTACCTGCTGCTTATTTTTTTTCTGCTCAATTGTGCAGGTTAATCCTCACACTCATCAACTAAAGATATGTGATTTTGGGAGTGCAAAGATGTTGGTATGCATTCATTGCTGAATTTGGATGTGATTCCTTATCTGATGAAATTTATTAGTTTAATGATCTGATGGAATTTAATTTCTCGATTTCAGATGCCCGGGGAGCCTAACATATCGTATATTTGTTCACGGTATTATAGGGCCCCAGAACTCATATTTGGGGCAACAGAGTATACAAATGCCATAGATATGTGGTCCGTAGGTTGTGTGATGGCTGAGCTTCTTTTAGGACAGGTAGGTCTTCACTTGAGTTTAACTCATATGGACTCGTTAATAGAGTTATTTCAATACCATTTTGTTCCTCTTTCTGATGAACCATGGACAATTATTTGTTTGCAGCCTCTTTTTCCTGGTGAAAGTGGTGTCGATCAATTGGTCGAGATCATCAAGGTATGGCTAACTTCCTGTTCGACGTCGAAAAAATTACGAGACTTCCATCTTTTTTCTGTTCCGCGTTTCTGATTTCTATTTCTTCCCTTGGATTAGATTTTGGGAACCCCAACCAGAGAGGAAATCAAGTGCATGAACCCGAACTATACAGAATTCAAATTTCCTCAGATTAAAGCACACCCGTGGCATAAGGTCTCTTGCATTTTCGTCCTGAATTTTGTAGCCATTTCTTTTTATTCCGTTGTTATGAGGGTAGAAATCTCATTCAAACTGTGTAATCTCCAGATATTTCACATGAGAATGCCTGCTGAAGCCATCGACCTCGTGTCGAGATTGCTCCAGTATTCGCCCAACCTACGTTTCACCGCGGTAAGAACAATGACTTGGTTTCTTTGCAATTGCAAACGTTGTTATTTCCTTTGCTGTGTTGTGTTCAGATCGTTTAGGGAGACTAAAAGCGTTTTTGGAATTAGCTTGGTTTTGTTTTTGGAATATGGCTAAGAATTCAAAAGTTTCGTTAGTAAACACGAACCGAAATCGTTATTAGGTGGGACCTACATGTTTGGTATCTGAGTTCTTGCTTTTTCTTTGTCCCAAAGTTCTGATTCCTGTATTATTTGTTTTTTGAATTTTGTTGAATAGTAGCATTCAGTGTCTGCCATTCCTTTTATGCTATCTAAAGGTTGACTGAATAATGAGATGACATTAATGAGTATCATTATAACAGAGACCATAGGTTTGAAAAAGAATGGATATCAATCTAACAATTAAGTGGCCTTTTTTCATTGCAGTTGGAGGCTTGTGCACACCCGTTCTTCGACGATTTAAGAGATCCGAATGCCTGTTTACCTAACGGTCACTCGCTACCGCCATTGTTCAATTTCACAGCACAAGGTAAAGCCAGCCAAAGTCATCATCATGTTCTGTTCAATGCGTTAACCAGACTATTCTTGTTGGTAGTACTGATCCAAAATTGGTTGCAGAACTTGCTGGTGCATCGGCTGAATTGCGCCATCGCCTCATACCCGAACACATGAGAAATTAAATTAACACGAACATGGGGATACTGTTGATCTTTGGCCAAAACCAACCCCAGAAGATCATCCATCCGTAGTAGATCTGTCTCCACTGTCATCAACAACCTGCTCGTAACACGGAGAGAAGCGAAGGGTACCCGCACCGGGCAAAGGGAGGCAGCCGTGTGCTGGTCTTAAGTACTAATGTGAATACTCAGCTTCATGGCAGGTGTTATTCTTGACAGTGTATGAGTATCATCTACATTCGGATGAATAGTGCTTCTTGGATGTATGTATACTATTCATTATGAGTTTTGCTTTAGCAGAGAGAATCAGACAAACCCCCATTCAATTTCTTGCTTATGTGCCAATTTATTATCATCTGTCCGTTTGCTGCATTTTGAGAAAGAAGTTGATGGCGGAGATTGAGATTTTTTTAGAGTATTATAATTCAAAATTTGGCTTCGAGTTCAAACCTCAAAACCAACTAAATGCTTTTTCTTTTTAAAATCTAAACATAACTCAACGAATGAACCATGGTTCGAGCTTAAATCTGTAATGGTTGAACGGTTGAACAGTTAAGGTCAATAGTTTTGAGCTTTTTAAGTTCTCTTCCTAGATTGGTTCCTCTTCAAAATCATCCCTCAATTCTCATTGGTTTGTCACAGATCCAAGGACTGACAAGCAAGTGTTCTTCACTATTTTGATCATGATTCTTTATAAAACTCGAGCTCCTACCTCCATTTTCAACCCTAATCAAGCTTTAAAACAACTCCTTGTCCTAATAACTGAAACGTTGTCACCTGTTGACTAATGAAAATCAATTATTTTATTAATTTAACTTAGTAAAAACAAAAGAAGTAAGAACCAATTAAATATATATTTATTTATATAAAATTCTGATACTTATATACAACATCAAACATAATTATCTGATAATGCTTAGGTATTTGATTCCGAACATCTTATTTCTTCTAAATATTTTTTCAAAGATATGTTTCCAGGTATTTGATTCCGAACATCTTATTTCTCGCAATCCTAAAGTTGGGCATGGACGGTTATAACCTTTCAACTCTTTAATAATTTTTTTTTTCACAAGGTCAACTAAAAATTACCTTAATAATTGTTTTTTCACAAAAAGGTCAACTAAAAATTATTTTTACGAGAACAATATTTTCATATATATTTGTTGAATTATAAAACACGTATAAAGTACAAAGTGGTAAGATTTTCGAAGATGATTTAAATTTTTGTTGATATTTATATAGTTATTTAATGGTTAATTTGAGTATGAACAGAACTTAATTTTATACAAATTTTGATTTAAAAAAAATCAGCGAACGAATTAGCAAAAATTAACGGGTTTCAACGCTTTTAATCATTAACAAATAATTAAATTCATTCAATTCTGTTCTTCTATATTATTATTTATTTCAAAATGATCACAGTGAAAAACATTTAAAATTATACATAAAATAATGTTAATATCTCTGCATTCATTAGTAGTTTAATATATATATATATATATGTATATATGTATGTATATATATATATATTATATTTGCCACAATCTCCCCAATTCCCACCAAAAGGCCAGCGAGCAACGTCAAAAGAATATCGCCTGGATTCTCTTCTTTAAATCCAAAATCACTGCCAGGTACATTTCGTCGACCAATCTTTTCTCCACTTTTGAATTTAGGTCTTTCTGATTTTGATTTGTTCGACTTCCCATTTCGTTACTGTTCGTGTTGGTTCCAAATGAACTGGAGTAATGGCAAGGGAAGGGAAAAGAATGGTTCAATGTTGGGAATCAATTGGTTTTTTTGTTGAATTATTGCCCATAAATGTTTTAAATTGTTGTTAATGTTTGAGATTTATAGCTAAAGTTACGTCGAATTCTCTTTCTTGGGAGCCAACTTGTCGGTTGGTTCGTCCGTCTTTGTTTTGGGTGTTTAGAAATTCAGTCTATTTTGACAGTAAAACGTTTGGATTTGTTGATTACGATTTTTAATGATCTCAAAGTAGTGAGGGAGTGACCTCTGAATTTTGATTTCGCCGTCGTTTGAGTGTAAGTATCACTTGGAAGATTAATGGTTTTCTGGAAAATATTTTGAACTCTTTCATATGTTATTTGTTATAAGGAGCTGGAGGTGTTGGATAGGGTTGATTTTTGCTGTTTTGAGTAGCTAATTCAGATTTTTATCCTAGAGTGCTGAAGTTTTATCTTATTTTCATGTGTGTAAAGCTTGAAGAAATGTTGATGGGACATACAGAGGGTCTATCACAACGCCAGTACTCGAAGGATCTTCTTCTGTCGAATCTTGTATCCGAATTGGATATTGATGAGGCTGCAGATTGTTCTGAACAAATTCTGTATGAGGCGTCTTTTAAGGAATTTGGGAGATACAGTGTTCAATATGACACTATTATATGGTTTTCGATATCATTGTTGCTGGTTTTAGCTTGGGGTTTTGGGATAATCATGCTACTATATCTTCCATATCGAAGATATGTGCTTCAGAAGGATTATTCGTCACGAAACTTATATGTCACACCTAGAGAAATAGTTTACAAGGTTTACTTTTATGTTATTTGGTTCTCCCTTTAGAAACTGTGAATCTATATATTTTTCAGAAGAAAGAAAGTGGAGGAGGAGTTAATTCTTGTAATCTTTTCTTAACCTGTCTTTTTCTCCCTTTTAAGGTTTCAAGACCTTCATTCATACCTTTCTGGGGTACCACAAAAATTGAGAAGCGTGTTCCTCTTTCCTTAGTGATTGATATCATTATCGAACAAGGTATGCATGCATCCCTCTTCTTGTGATCGTGCTGCTCTCGAGTATATAATTTTCTTGATTGTGATTCATTTCTGATAAACAGCTTGATATTCTCACTATAAAGATCTCACATGTGGGAGTGCTCTTTTGAACTTTTTTCCTATGCTATATCATTTTTAAATAATAAGTGGCTGTATTTTAATTCGGTACTATATTGAATAATTAATATATCGTGCTAAAAAATCTGGTGAATGATCTGATGTTGAAGTATTGAGAAATTTTGTCCCATGATATTATTATAAGTCACCAACAGAGTGGAAAAAATGAGTGGTTCTTAGCACTTTGATTTCATGTAGTGATGGCCTGTGTTTAAACACTTATTTGTCTTATAATATATATATATATATGGTAGTGTTTGAGCCTACTAGGCGTACCTTGACTAATCTCACAAGGCAACTACTTGAACTTATTATATTTGGTTACTAAGTAGACTTGCAAAATATTAAATCCCAAATAGATACGACCATTGTTAACCCGTTCCTTAGCTCTTACTTTTTACATTGGCCCCAATGACCATTAGAGCAACCTAGGGTGGTTATTTAAACCCTTGTTTGATGCACATAGGATTGTTCAATCTGAGATCATACACTTTTGACCTCACCCCTGGCATGGAAAGAACAAGGAGGGTTCAAGTATTTCCATTGGAATGGAAGGGCTTATTTGCTGTTAAAAAACGCAAATAGTTTATATGATGATGGATGTTCTATTCTAACTAAATTGAAAATATTCCACCATTTTCGATGAACATATGGTAACTACAAGATGTGGGCACTCAACATAAAGATCCATGTGAATGACTATCTCGCTCTTTAAATATGATATTTCCTTCAGCTCTAATATTTCATTTTTCATTCTCGAACGCGCTCTGTAGTGAATGTGTATGACCATATGAAACTGCATGGGTTTATAGTTTTTTCTTCTGTGTAGGTTGCTTACAGTCGGTGTACGGAATTCATACCTTCAGAGTTGAGAGCATAGCACATGGAAAAGCTTCTCGTGTTGATGACCTGCAGGTTCAAGGGATTTCTAACCCTGGTCTCCTGAGAAAGGTTGGTTTGTATTCATCTGTTGACTTGTGCACTATTACTATTCTTTATAGTCGTGTCAGAAGAGATGCTCACCTCTTGCATTTCAACCAGATCATCGTAAGAGAAGCTTCAAAAGTTATACAAGATTTTGGCAGAAGTTGGAATAGAACTTCAATTACTGCTGAAGGAGAAAGCTTCCTATCAATGGAGGGACCAACTGTTTTAAAATCTCCATCAAAAGGGTTGAAGGTGTGATATGGCCTTTGCTTTTGATTGTTGCTAGTTTTGAGGCTCCTTTTCTTTTTTCCTTCTTCGTACCCCCCTAAATTTAGCGTCCTGAATCAGGGAAAGTACAGGCCTGTGGCTTTGCCAGAAGTCTGTCAATTGGTATGTTAGATAGAAAGTAGAACAAAAGTGATATGGGCTTTTAAAGAGTCTGTTTCCAAGTGGTGTCAATGCCATTGGACATCATAAAAAAAATCTCTGTGAGATCCTACATCGGTTGGGGAGGAGAACGAAACATTCTTTATAAGGGTGTGGAAACCTCTCCTTAGCAGATGCGTTTTAAAAATCTTGAGAAGAAGCTCAAAAGGGAAAGTCCAAAGAAGACAATATCTGCTAGCGGTGGGCTTAGGCCATTATGATCTCTCTATTGCTACTTGTTTCAGACCTTCAATTCCTTTATTTTCTGTTTCATCTGAAGGCTTTATGAAGATAAATACTTCTTTTTCCATCTTTTAGGCACTCGTAATTTGGCCAACAAATGTACGGTTAAATTGCGAAGTATACATCCTTTCCTGTAGGGAAATTCGTTTCTTTGAAGATTATTAATATGCAAACCAAGAAGAAAACTTAGGTAGTCTATCATCTAGATGAAATCTATATACGTACTTGATGATTTATTCATGCTTGTGCATATTTGTGTTCCTGTCATCTTAGTGCTTTGCCATCTCATCTAGGAGTCATTTATTTACGTTGGATATCAATCTTCGATTTAGCTATGTGTTCTGCTGAGTTCTTGCCTTTCTTATATCTTTTGTTTCCAATTCTGCAGGCTACTAGAACACCGCAATATGCGTCGATGGAGCGTAGAAGTGTATTGTCTCAGGACTTGCTGCTTCAGAAGCTGGAAGAAGTCAATATATCAGTCAAGGTATTATCACTTCTTTGGTTATTACTGTAGGAGACAAGTGGAATTGATGCTTAGCAAGAGAATAATAACTGCTAGCCTGTCGTGGTTGGTGTAAACTAAATTAAAATGAACACAAACAGCTCAAAAACAGTGTCCTTATTAGATTGCTCAAGCTAGATGTATAATCGTTCACTTAAATTCTTTACTTCTTCCATTTCTCTCGATTTATTTGTCGACTTCGTGAACAGAAAATCGAGCAGCTTATTAACGAGCCCCACCCCGCCCCTGAAATCAGCTGATGGAAACATGAAATTGGTCTATGAACCTGTTTTGTTAGTTGAAGCTTGAGTGAACAGGGGAAAAGAAATTTGGGAGTGCACTGTGTATGTATAAGGTAGGAAAGTAGCTCTGTATATTATGATGTCTTTGTATTGTATATGGAACCATCTTTTTAGTGATTGATTGGGCTGAGACTGAGCTTTGTTTGATATGCAAATGGACAATGAGTTGCAAAATCTGATCGAGCATTCATTCTTTTGTCAAACTAACGTTTGAGTGACGGCCAACTTGAATATAGCTTAACTAGTTAGGTATAGATTACTCGTTGTTCAAAAGCTGGTCATTTAACTTTATGTCTGTCTAACTATTAGTTTGAGTGACGACCAACTTAAATATAGCTCAACTAGTTAGACATATATACTCGATCAAGAGATTTCATTCTACCTTTTTTAACTAATGAGATCAATAAATTCTAAATATAAATATATCAATGAGTTGAAAGAACAAGTAATTGTTGTAAGAATTCTTTCGATCAAATTTCTTTTGGAATTTTATGGGTTTTTTTTTCTCTTTTTTTTTTTTTATTAGAAAAATGATTCAACCAACCGGTATTAATTCAAACCATTTGATATAACATTTGCAATTGCAATTTGAAGTATGGACGATGAATCATGAACATATTCGAACGGGAACTTTTTAGAAGCGTGAGAATCCATTACATTTATCCACACGCATTCAATAACCCGAATTGAGCTCCATTTTCTCTTCCGAAGAATCAGAAGCGACTTCCCCATTTCTGGCAACAAATATGAGCAAGAAGAAGGTTCTGGTATTGGGCGGCACAGGATACTTAGGTCAGCATCTTCTATCAGGATTTTCCGACATCGATGGAGTTCCATATGATCTCGCATTCACTTATCACTCCTTTGCGCCTGATGATTTGGTGCGAGCTCTTCCTCATCTGCTCGCTTTTCAAGTTGATTTGAAATCTGGTCAAGGATTCGATGCCATTCTCCAGAAATTTGGCCAGGTTTGCCTCTCTCTTCTGCCGATTCAAGTTATCGTTTATTTTTGTGTGTGCTAAGATGGAGCGTCATTATTGGTTGAATTTTAGTGCTGAAATATGATTTCGATTACCAGCCCGATATTGTTGTTAATTGTGCTGCTATCTCTGTACCTCGTGCCTGCGAAACAGACCCTGCTTCTGCATTGTCTATCAACGTGCCTACTGCTCTTGGAAATTGGTTGTTGAGCTTTGAACAGATGAATACACTTCTCATTCATCTATCAACTGATCAAGGTAACTCTCGTCTTCTTTGTTATCATTTTTATTATTTCTCTTACTTGGTTATTGATATTTTAAGTTGATTAAGGGCACCAACTCCTACCGCTAGCCGATATTGTTCTTTGGATTTTCCCTTTTAGGCTTTCCTTCAAGGTTTTTAAAACGCACAGAGAGGTTTCCACGTCCTTATAAGAAATGTTTCGTTCCCTTTCTCAAACCGCTGTGGGATCTCACAATCTACCCCCTTGGGGCCCAACGTTTTCGTTGACACACCATCCGGTGACTAGCTCTGATACCATTTGTAACAGCCCAAGCCTACCATTAGCAGATATTGTTCTCTTTGGGTTTTCCCTTCAAGGGCTTCCCTTCAAAGTTTTAAAACGCATCTACTAGGAAAAGGTTTCCACACCCTTATACGGAATGTTTCGTTTCCCTCTCCAACCGATGTGGAATCTCACGAGTCTAAACACTTGTATATATAAATAAAAGGCTCTCGCTGGAAATGCTTACGCTAGAAGAACTTTGAACCTGAACAAAATCAACTCACTACATAAGTTTCTAGTAACATAGTTAGTGCGTCTTCTAAATGCTAATTTGGATTAGACAGAAAATTGATAACTTAATGACGTATAAAAATTTCTTTCAATGCATTGATTTAATAGACACACTCCTAAAAGCATAGAGGAATATTAAAAAAAATTTAAATATTAAGGACTTCTCATTCTTAGGAATTATAATCTCAGTGCAATTATAGAGGTCATTTGAAGATTTTGGTATTTTGACTGTAAGTAACCTGAGAATCATCATTTCCTACTTGCTTGCATCTTGTCAAGTAAAATTTCCATTAAATATAAGATATTACTTTTGTCTGTTGGAAAGGACATCTTTCTGATTCTTTATGATATAATTCAACTGGGTAGTGCTTGATTTTATTTTCCCACTAGTTTATGAAGGCATGAAATCATTCTACAAGGAAGATGATGAAACCATTCCTGTGAATGTGTATGGGAAGTCAAAGCTAGCAGCTGAACAGTATGTTTCTGAGAAATTTTCCAACTTTGCAATCTTGAGATCTAGTATAATTTTTGGTCCTCAGACCATCTCGCCTGTTCATAAATCTCTGCCAGTTCAGGTACATGGTCCTTCGTTATGCTGTACTTCTGAAATTTTCTTGTACATTTATGCATTTATAGGTATTTTGATTTGTAAAGACAATGTCTGCAAGTTCTAGCATATAGATCTGCCATTTTAAAAACAACTACCGGGAGGGAAATATGTCGCCGTTATTTGTGAATTAACTTGTATAACCAATTCAATTGATACTTTGTTCATACGGTTCAAAAATATTTTGATAGCTTTTTTCAACTTCTTTGTGCATAGGAATTAATTTGTATGCATTTGTTGCAGTGGATCGATGCTGCTTTATCTAAAGGAAGTGAAGTTGAATTCTTTCATGATGAGTTTCGATGTCCTGTGTATGTCAAGGATGTCGTGAATGTCATAATAACATTGATTAAGACATGGATATCAGGTATGGATTTTGTAGAGTATTGATAAATGATAAATATAATTGGTGCTTCCCACTTCCCAGGTCCCCTGCAGTTAAGTCCTTCTACGTTGCATAAATTACTGTATCCTTAGAATCCTTAGAACTCGAGGACAAAATTGTCGGAAAGTCTTTCTATACCAAATAATACTTTATGTTCACGTTAAAATTATCTTCTGGAGAAGACCGTTGATATTTAAAAATTGCTAAGCAACAATCAGATAAGTGAGAAATGCTGGGATAATCTGAAAAGTTTGGGTAGAGTCGGAGTTTAATATTGGCTAGGTAAGCGTCTTATTGTAAGAAGAGTAATTTGAACCTGGTAGACCATCCCGAGGGGGTGGTGAAGGGAGGAGTACAACCTATAGAACAATTGTTGTTCAAGTAAGGCCATGTTGAATAAATGATTGTTTATATGAGATCCCACATCGGTTGGAGAGGGAAACGAAATATTTTTTATAAGGGTATGGAAACGTCTCCCTAGCAGACGCGTTTTAAAAATCTTGAGAGAAAGCTCAAAAAGGAAAATCCAAAGAGAACCATGTGAAAAACATGTTACTTACGATGTATGGATTACTCTTATGTGTTGGTGGGAGGAATAATCACTCTTTCGAAATTGTTTTATTTTTGTCCATTCTGTTGGGATATGCTGATTCTCAATGATTGATAGTTGTTGTTCAATTATTTTTCTCCTCAGTTTTGACATGTATGCATTCATTTTTCCGTCATTATATTAAGTTTGTCTCTTATCTGTTTGCAATTATGGATGAGTGAATTCCAGAGGGCAAGCAAATGCAATTGGTGTTAAATGTTGGTGGGCCAAATCGCTTATCACGTGTTGAAATGGCCGAGACTGTTGCAGAAATTAGAGGGCATAACAAATCATTGATCAAAAGAGTGTCTGCATCATCAGTATGTTTTCTTTTTGATCTTCTCTATATCATAGAATGAATTAGGCCATTCAATATCATCAGATGATTGTCGAACTGGCACATCTATTAGCACCCCCCTTGAGAAATATTACCAAAAAAACATTTCAAATGGCACACGTTTTCTAGCTTTTTGTAACGGTCTAAGTCCACCGCGAGCAGATATTGTCCTCTTTGAGCTTTCTCTCTCGGATTTCCCTTCAAGATTTTTAAAACGTGTCTCTTAGAGAGAGGTTTTCACACCCTTATAAAAAATATTTGTCCTCCTCCCCAACCGATGTGAAATCTCACAATCCACCCCCTTTGGGGTCTGACGACGCCCTTGTTGCCACTTGTTCCCTTCTCCAATCGAAGGGACCCCATCGCTGGCACCTCGCCCGGTGTCTGGCTCTGATACCATTTGTAACCGTTCAAGACCACTGTTAGTAGATATTGTCATCTTTGGGATTTTCCTTTCGAGATTCCTCTCAAAGTTTTTAAAACACATCTGCTAGGGAGAGGTTTCCACACTGTTATAAAGAATGAATGCTTCATTCTCCTCCCCAACCGATGTGAGATCTCTCAATTTTTCTCGGACACCTTTCAATTGATCAACCTTTGGATACGTCTAATAGTTGGTTTCTTATTTGTTATTGTGCCATAGGTGTCCCACTTTACATCAGACTGTTATTTTCGTAGGCTAAATATATTGCTGTTAGGTGAAAATCTATGATCTTATGGCAACTTATTTCTACTTTTGGTATGAGTTTTAGTTTTGTCTTGAACGTTTCAGATTGATCGAGGGGTAAAATCCCCTGCAGACATTTCAATGAACATCAGTAATCTGGTTCAGAAACTTGCCATTTCTCCTGTTTCATTCAATGAAGGTGTCAGATTGACACTTGCAGCCGAGACTAAAGAGTGATGTTCAATATAACCAACCACTTGTTGCTTTGGTTTTGAAGACTCAATGACACTTATTTGGTTATGAAGGTCAGTCAACTGCTTCAAATGGTGCAAATTAAATTAAAACCTTTATTCAAGAAGAAGATGAATGTTTTTTTTTTTTTACTTTTATATTATAGAAATGAAGAACCATTTGTTCCATGAGTTTTTGAGACCTATAAAGTACACTAATAATTTTATTTAATGTTGCAAAATATGTTTTACTAACAAGCAAATGAGATCTCACATTGGTTGGAGAGGGAGACGAAGCATTTTGGTGTGGAAATCTTTCTTTAGCAGACGCATTTTAAAACCATGAAGTAGACGGTTAATACGTAACGGGCCAAAGTGGATAGTATCTACTAGCAGTGGGCATGACCATTGTTATAAATGGTATCAGAGTCAAACTATTGGGCCTCCAACAAGGGGTGGATTGTACATTTCTTATAAGAGCGTGGAAACTTCTCCCTATTAGATGCATTTTGAAAGTGTAAGGCTGACGGCGATATGTACCATAACTCTCTACTTCATTTTCCTTTTCTTATTTCATTTAAAACAAAACAATGTCTTTTTTTTTTTTTACATTTTATCCAGACCCAACTATTTTCTAAAATCACTGGGAGACAACTTGACCACTTTAAATTCTAAAACAATTTAATTTAAGAAATAATTAAAAATCTCTAATTCAAAATTTTAAAATCTTAAACCTCTTAATTTTAAAAATCTGTTTTGCTCTCTTAATCGACTATTTGAGTGATTTGAATCCTTAATTTTATTTTTATTTTTTTTTAAGTTCTAGTTATGTCCACGTATAATCTTCATTTTATAGCTAATCAAATGACTATTTTGAATCAATTAAAAAGTTAACCGATAAAACCTATTAAAATTGAAGTTATTTGTACCATTTTTGCCACATGTACAATATACCACTATTTTATAAATTAACGTCACATCATATTTTTGTCATTCGTTTTAATAATAAAGTTGACATAATTGTTTTTTATATATATAAATAAATAAATAAATTTAAAGTTAGAGGAAAAAAAATCAAAGAGTATAATTAAAATATATCATGAATTTTATATAATCCGAAGTAAGTTAAAGAAAAAATGATGTGTTATAACTAAAAAATATTATTTTCATTGGTACGAGATCTTTTGAAAAAAATTAAGTAAAGTCACGAGAGTAAACAATATTGTACTATTGTTTAAGTTCGTGGTTACTAAAAAAATTAAGTAAAGTCAAATCACCAAAAAAGTATATGTAATTAATGTTTATTTTAAAATGAGATGGTTTGATTTCGAATTTAAAAAATGAGAAACAATTAAAATAATAATAATAATAATAATACTGAGCCCGTTGGTGCAAAAAGACCAAAATCTCCTCGCTCAACGACGTTTTTATCGATAGTTTCCCAAAACAATCCTCTCTCGAGTGTACACGGGCTCTTCCTCGTTGGCTAGCGATCAAAATCCCCAAATTTTCAGGTAGTAAAAATCGACGGAATCCATCTCTTCTCGGCTCATTTCTCTAAACTGATTGCTAATTTGGTTTTGACCTCCATTTCTGATCTCCAGTTTCAGAGAGCAGTGAAGCCATGGGAGGAGGTGAACATGGACATGGACATGGGGAAGCCCATGGGGACTTTAGGGCTAAGGTTTGGAGCATGAGTGGAGGACCTTATTGCCGGCCCAAGCATTGGAAACGCAATACTGCTATTGCCATGGCCGGGATCGTTCTCATCTGCATCCCTATCGCTATGAAATCTGCAGAGCTTGAGGTTTCTATCTATATCCTCATTTTTGTCTATCAATTCCTTGCCTTTTTTTTTTTGTTTGTTTAGCGATATAAAGATTATTCGACTTATGGATTTTTGTATATTTCTTTTAATTGTTGCTTTGGGTTAGGGGGGCGAGGGAACATGGGTTCATTCTATTTTTCCCCAATAGGTAGACGAGTTGGAGTAATAAAATTTGAACTAGAACTTACATCGTTTCGACCCTAACTAAAAAGCGAAGGATCTAACTGCAACCCTAGGGCGTGGTTTGTTTAAGGTTGAATCTTTCTCTCTTGTGTCGGAAGATATTGCTAGTTTACCGTACATTTCTCTTTAACCGGTTGTTAAGCGCACTATTGAATGCTTCAGGATACTTGTGGTTGATTCATAGGTGATCTTTGGTTTTGGGATATATAAGGTCTTAACACTCTTTCTGGATTTTTTTTTTTTTAAAAAAAAAAATAATAATAATAATAATAATAATAATCGAATATGAAAAACTGAACACATAAAACTAGGGCAATCGGGTGTTCAACTCTAACGACAATGGATATTGCATTGGAAGTTTTTCCAAATTTTCAGATAAGAGAGAAGGGGATTATATAAACTTCCACATTATGGGGAAGACCTCAAGAAAATTTAAATATCTTAGTCTAGTTTTGTAGAGTGATACAGTTAGGAAAAAGAGAAAAAGAAAAAACTCACCAATGAAGAACCAATGACTCTCAGTATGCCCGATCAGAAACTTCAGCTATTTTTCATGTTGTTACTGATCCCATATTTGCTGACAAAGATAAAAATGCCATGGAGGACTGGGCTCAAAGAAAGAATTTGAATGTCTTTGGATGTTTGCCTTTCCAAATGGTTTTGTGCATGAAGTGGTTGATTGGGAAGGTTCGCTGATAATTATCACACCATGAAGAAGCTATTTGCTTTTAGTGGCCTTTCTTTGGAATTTGATGGTAGGCTGCAAGAAGGTGGGAAAGAGCGTTCGTTAACTTAGTATAATCTGAACAGTAATTTGTAGTCCACCATTGGTGGTAAGGACATTCATCAATGAAATTCACTGTTTCTTTCTCTAGAAAAAAGAAGAAAAAGCATCTTCGAAAAGTCTTCTAAAATCAAGGTCCCGAGCCGAAGTACTGAAGTTTCATGAATCTTTAATGGAAGGAAAGGTTCACTTGGTTAAAAAAGGAAATTTGGTGTAGGCATCGGCAAGAAGGGATGTCATTCCTATCCACAAGTCTTCTAAAAAGAATGTTGGCAGTGAAGCCATATTCTACTCAAGCTTGGTTCTCTTTGAGCTCCTTTTGTTTGTAAACTTAGCGAATGAACGAGAGTATGTACTAGGACATAACTTATGAAGAGCTTCCAAACTTGGATAAAACAAATTTTCTCTAAAGGACCTTCTTTTCTATATAGAACTTCCAAATTTATTTAGTAATAAGAATTTTGTGCCTTGCGTTGATGTTGCCAATACCGAATCCTCTCCCCAACAGGAGGTTGGACGTTCTTCCCATTGATCAAGTGACAACTTCCTTTTTTATCTGTACTTTCCTATAAGAAATATTTGAAAGTTTCTCCACAATAACGATCGCTTCTATGGGCAAAGTAACTAGACTTATAGTAAGTGAGAAGGTTGGCAAGAGTTGACTCAACTAAAGTTGACACCCCTTGGACAAAGATGAGCTATTTCATCTGTGAAGCTTCTTCTCCCTTCTTTTAATAATAGATCCAAAGGCATTAGTGCAATATAGAGCCCAAAAGGCATTGCAATGATTTTCATTGACTGGAACTTGTGAACAAGAGATTGACCCAGATTTTAGCTTCCATCTGATGTTAGAGGCAAAGAGATCTATGAAGGGTCTTCGTAGTTGATGCCCAAAATCTATAATTTTCTTCTATTTATGTTAAGAACGAATGCTTTCTCAAAGAGATTTACAATGTTGAAGAGATTAAGAATAGTTTCCCTCTCATCTCATGAGGGGAGAAAAGTATGGTGTCATATCCAAATTGAGAATGATGTGTGGGTTGAGGGGCATCTTTGAAATTAGAACTTAAAATCATTGGTCAGAGGAATTGGAGGGAGAATAATGTAGGAAATAATCATCCACAGTAGTACTTCTCTTCAGGCTCTTAAGTCAAATTTATTTCGTATTCTTCATTATTTGGTACGAAATAATAAGTCCAAACATTCGATTTACCAAAACTCTGCCACAAGCAACTCAACACACTAGTGGTTAAATGGCACAACCACACTATATATTCAGATCCTCTGCTCTGCCCATGCACAGAATACACCATTTTGGGCTTAAGACACGAGATGTCTACAGACTGACAGAAAGCATAATTGTCATGGATGGAAGGCTTCACCCTCCAACATTCTCACTGATTTGATTTTTCAACCAAGTTTCTTTGATTTGATCTTCAACCTCGAACTTTAGACTATTTACAACTCAATCAAACACCCTAATGATTCCTGGACTTGTGAAAGCTTTGTGCTGACAATAATGCCCAAAACTAGCACTCAAGATTGTTTACTAATAGATTATGGAACGAAATTTCGTCGAGCAGTCTCCTCTTTTGATGAGAGACCTGAAGGATGAAACATAGGTAGTTGTGAGGGTCTCCATAATTTCCCTGGGTAGTTGTGTTATATCATTTTAATTATATCTCCAATTGTTGACGTCAGTGGATAAATATCTGGGATGAAGGTGGGTGGCTTAATAAACGTGTTGTCATCCATTTAATGTTTAAATTAGTTGGGTTGAGTTATAGATTCATTCGTTTTGGATCTGGTTCAATTATGTTTGCACTTGTTTGGATTAAGTTGCTTTATGATTTTCCTAAAATTAATTTGAGATAAACCAACTCGAATTTATTTATTTAAAAAATATTTCTCACAAAGGATAAAATTATTGGTTCATATCTCTCCTTGATACCGAAAAAGAATGGTGTAAATATATATCGTTGAAAGTTTCACCTGCATAAGACAGGATATTCCATATTGGTGTTTTTTGAGAAGTGAGATCAAACAACGTATAAATTCTTGAAAAGTGATGCTAGTAATTGCCCCAACATGTCATCTTTTATTAAAGCTGATGTCCAGGATTGATATAAATTTTAGGTTTTGTCACGTCCTTATTTAGGGGGGGAACTGCTGTATTTCATATCTGACCTGCTTAGCCTTCCATAGTGTTAGAAAAGAATCTCTGAATTTTTTTACTTTTTTTTTTTTTTTAATTAATAAGAAACCATGAGAAATATATTAAAAAGGAAAGGCTCAAAAGACAACTGCAAAAGAAGGGCCTTCCGGTTGTTAATGATTCGGAAGGCCTTTCTTTCTGGACATCTTGTTTAAAAATTCACGATATATATGCATGATATAAATGTCTTGAATCCCAGCCATTAAATATTTGTTTGTGCTTTGGATATATATATATATTTTTCTGGGGGGGGAGTTATTTCATTGGTTAACCATTGATTTGGTTCTTATAATATGATTTCAAAGTTCTAGTTCATTCTTTTTGTTTAAGGCAGGAAGCTCTTCCCCGCCCTCTATATATATTCCTGATTGAGCATATGGACCATAATTCATTCACATTGGAATCAGATTCTGTTCATCCTGACACAAGCTTTTCTGACATTTTTGTTATGTCTCAAGTATCATCAGCAAGTAACCTTTTTTCATTTTTCTTTTCTGAACTTGGATGCAGCAACGGCCACACAATCCCGTTCGGCCAATTCCTTCACAGCTCTGGTGCAAGAATTTTGGAAACAAGGAGTATTAAATCTATCATATGAAAATTGAGTAAAGAAAATATGAGCCAGAAAAAACTGCATTCCTGATTTGCAGTTGGAGAGGTCTTTGGATCTGGTAATTGCAGAGACTAAAATTTTCAGCTCTTGGGTGTTATATTTCCCAATTATGTCAATCTTGTATTTGGTTATCTCCTTCTGCTACCAATTGTTATTAACCAAAATAAGCTGCTGTTTGTTTTAATAGCCATGTTTAAAGTTAAGTGTTCCCATAACGACCAGAAGGAAGAAACTCTGTCTAGTTTGGATTGTTCAAATTCAATTTCTTCATCATTTTTCTTACTCTCTCTCATAAACGGAAATAGTTGGTTCAATTCTGGTCGGTTTGAGTCGGTTCGACGAGTTTGCTTCTCCAAAAGCCAAGTTTAGTATTGGTTTTTCTTTCTTTCAGCATCAGCTTTGGTCTAAACTCCACTTGAGTAGGCCCTTTACATCCATCCTATCAATGCATTATGCAGTCTTTGGATGGTGGTGACGTCAAATTTCTAGAACAACAAGGAATATTCCTTGTGAATTATTAGTATTATTATTATTGTTGTTGTGGGAATTTACAACGCTTAAGAATTCAAAATTCTTATTCTCCCTCAAGGACCCCCTGGTTCTGTGCTGCAATATTTAGTGGACAAAAACAGATGGGATGGGGATATTTCAACATGGGGCTGCTGCAGTTTGCCGCAGCAGTCAGCAAGAAAATCAATCCAGGTTCTTTGGGACATTACAAAGAATGAGTGTTGGACATTGATACTTATCTCTTAAGGGCGAATCCAGTTCAGTTCCCACTTGAATGAATTACATTTATTTGGCCCTTGCCATTTTCTGATGCTTCACCTCTTCCATCTGTTCATTGTTCAATGCTGCCTAGACTTGACTTGGATTATTGCTTCCTTCTTAGTCTTACCCTTTTCGTGAAATTACAAATTTACCCCTATTGAACTTTAGAATGATCGAAATATAGGGACCAAATTTGTAATTTAGTTTTTAATGTCTTTTTTTGACTAAAAAAATATGTAATTGGAATGATTAAATTGTCAAAATCAATAAAAGGAAAGCTAAATAGACTTGAATAATAAATATTTAAAATATTATTTTTCTATATATATGAGTTGAAAGTGATTGATTCATCCATTTTTTTTGGCTTTTGATTTAATGAGGAATGAAAATTTCGATCATCAAGTTTGGTCCTGGGATGCTTTCTATTTCAATGTATTAAATAATAAAAACTATTGTTTTTCATAGGTACCCCATTTTTTTTTTTTTTTTTTTAGAATAAATGGATTAGTTTAATTCAGTTTTTTTTTTTTTGGTGAAATTAATTGAACTGATAAAAAAAAAAAAAAAAACTAAGTCAAACCATTTACAATATTGAAGAGTGGGCGCTTTAGGAAATGTTTAGATGTTCATTAGCATGATTGAAAAGCCATCTATCAGTACAAAAGAGAGAGTTATTTGATATGTTAGTAATGGTTTATTCAGTGAAAATCTAGAATTTTCGTAAGATGAATATCTAAATTAAGGTAAAATGTAGGAGGCATCTACGAAAATTTTGATGCCTCTAATACATGGATTTCTTAATATTTTCAAGTAAAAGAATCCCTTATTACGTTTTTGTCCATTGTTTTCCTCTTAGGTGTATTTTTTTTTTCAATTTTTTAATTCTATAATTAAAATAAATTTGCACATGTTCTTCATTTACATATAAAAATTTATATGATTCAATCTATTTTTTTATTGAAATTTAAAAAATTTCTTTATTTTTTTAAAAATGGATCATTATTATTTTTTCTAGACATTTGAAAATATATGACATCCTAATTCCCTAAAAACCAATAATCTATTAAAATATGAATTTTAGTTTAATCAACCAACTAAAACCAAGTCGACGACACTTTTGGTCAATTTAAATGGATTTTCAACTTTTCATAGAGCGACTTTATTTTAGTAGCGTATTTTTAATCATAAAATAATATATAAAATTAATGTTAATTGAGTATATATTACTTTTAATGAATGAGAATAATTGTATGCTAATGTCTTCAAATGAAAGGTCATAAATCTAATCCTCCCTTGTCAAACTTGATTCCCATAATTGAATATATAAATCCAAATAGTTCAAAATATTACATGTATTTATTTTAAGCTTTTAAGGAAAAATATCTTATTTTATCTTTATATTTAGAGGAATAGATATTTATAAAATAAAAAAATAAATCTAGTAGAGTAAATTTTAAGCTAAAATTAATATCATTCAACAAACCAAATAAAAATTATTCGCATTAAAATTTTATTAATACTTTTTTACTTTTAAAAAAATATTAAAAATATTTTTTTAAGTCATAAATATTAATTAAACTTATTTTTATTTAAATGTCTAATTTAAAAGATGCATATATAATAAATTAACTTAATCTAATTTTTTGTTTTCTAAAAAAAGATATTATTTTGAATAAATTGAAAAATATCTTAATAAATGAATATATATATATATATATATCTTAAACCAAAATTACAATTTAGCCATCAAATTCAATTTGTGGGTCTATTCCCAAAAGGAACGTCAGTTGTCCTTTCTTGACTTTTCAACCAAATTTTAATTTATTTATGGAAATAAGACCATACCCCTACATCATCTTTCCTGACTATCGCCACGTGTCAAGAATCCGATGCAGGTACTCACTGGTTTACAATAGTCATGCACGCCGCAGATTATTATTGCACCCCTGCAAACCAAAGGCTAATGGAACTGGCCACGTGGACTCCTCAGATTAGGCAACTATTACCATAATTGCCACTCTGTTCAAATCGCTACTCTTTCTCTCTCTAGTCTGCCCGTTCCCTTTTCGGGCAGCTCTTCCCTGGCGTTCGCTCGGCACTGTCCTCTTTTTCCATTATAATAATATTCCTAATTTACCTTTACCCTCCTTTTTTTTTCCCTTATTTTTTTAATATAAGGGGAAAAAAACTTTTTATTTTTTATTTTTTATTATTTTATTGTTGTGTTTGGAATTTATAAAAAAAACTAAAAAAATAGCATTTATTTCAGTCTAAATAATAATAAAAAAAATTGTTATAAGATTTTAATGTGTGTTTGATCTTAATTTTCAAAATCATAAACCAAAAACACATTTCAAAATTTAATAAAAAATGACGAAAACATTACTTAAAAGGAATGTTCTAAATAAAGAAAATATATATCCACGTTCTTTTGAGAGATTTAATTTTAATAAAAAAATAATAATTGTCAATGCAAAATAATATAACAAAAAGTTTACTTTCTTTTTAATTATTTTTTTATATATAACTTCTAGGTTTGTACAATATCGTATAGCTCGGTCGTACTGATTTTTTTATATCCTATATTTATTGTATTATTATTTTAAAGATTTGCAATGGATAAGTCTATAATTTGTCAACCTGTCAACCTGGTTACAGGTCATAGGATAAAAAAATCTATTTTTTTAATTTTCTATTTAATAAGTTTTGAATTAAAAAAATGTTCGGATAAATATTTTAATTTCTAAATTTAAGTTTAATTTGATACGCATTTATTTGACATGAGTTTTGAACTCAATGATATTAGCTAATGAAAACAAAATACTTTTAGAAAGTGAGAAATTAAATAAAGAAAGTATATATATATTTGAAGGTTTCTTTTTATTTTATTTTATTTTATTTTTATATAAATTATATTACAATGATTTATTATATGTCTCTCTCTCTCTCTCTCTCTCTCTCTCTCTCCTGCCCGATTTTCAGAACGAACCTCCCCCGGCCCCTTCCCGTCTCCAATATTCTTGTACAGCTTCAACTGCTTCCGCTATATTTTCACTGCAACATTTATGTTTCCACTGCGATGAACAAAGCCTCTACAATTTCAATCTCTTTAAATGAAACTCAATTAGCATTGCTTTGATTCACGGCGTCGATTCTGCGAGCTTTGGATCCTATTTTTTCTAATCTGATTGGAACATTTCTTGGAGTAGAGTATTGGATTTGAGGCAGTGCTGCATTTGGTTTTTTGATTATCAGATTGGTCTTTTCTTGATTCTTTTTTCTAGATCCAGTTTGATGTGGAACCTTGCGAGGTTAACTTTGGCGAGTTTGCGCCGATCTAGGCGGTTCTCGACTGCGATTCCTGGACCGTGTATTGTCCATAAGCGCGGTGCTGATATTCTCCATGATCCTTGGTTCAACAAGGTGCGTTGCTTCCTTTGTTTTCTTTGATTCTTCATGTTTGGTAGTTTTTTCTGTTGGTTTCATTGTTTTTTTCGGTTTTCTCGTTTTGGATGTTGTTTGTAGGCGCTTGTTTGAGGTTCAGTTAATGTATGAGTTGAAATTGCTTTGTAGTTTCCCCCCTCAAAACTATACTTTTTAGTGTTTCTTACTCAAAAGTTGAAAAGAGGATCTAAAAGTGCTTATGTGATGAACATGTTTGACAATTGTTTTATTTCGTAATGGCTATTGTTTTCCTATGGTACCAACGTTTATTGCAGTATTAGAAGTTGTAGATATTTCGATGTAGGAGTTTTCTTCGGTTGTTTGCCTCGACAAAGAGATTCCAAGGAGCTTTATATTTAGTTTATTGTAATTAATCAATTATTTTTTTCAGTTGAATTAATGAATTTAAGCATTGTTGTTTATATTCTGGTGTAAGCGTGCGGATGAATGCAAGTGCATAAAAATACATAGTGCTCTATAAATTTAAGATAGGATCGAATTTCTATCTGGCTTCAGAAGTGAAGATGTCCCTATTCAGGGTGATAATTGGAACATCTTCATGAATCGTGTACTTACACTTAGATGTTTCTAACATGGTAAACAAATCAAGCTTTTTTTTCTGTTATTGTGCTTCTAAAATCGGTTTTTAAGTACTCTTTCGGACTTCTCTTTAAGACTAAGGCGTTAATTCTCCAGGTTTATGTTAGCTAGGAAATTGATGTTTGATCATCACTTTTTAATTCTTCATCAGTATGTATTTTGCTTTTTTTTTTTTTTTTTTTTTTTTCTCTTCCTTATTAAATTCTGCAAAATTGGAAGTACCCAAATCTCTGTCTCTTTTTATTTCTAAAAAGAAAACATTCTTTATCCCATGGTTGTATCTGACATATTATCGTATCATTGTCACGTGGAACTCTCTTTAAAGTTGTCCCTTTTTATTTTCAAAGAGCAGGATACTGGATTTCCTCTCACTGAAAGAGACCGTCTAGGAATCCGTGGCCTTCTTCCTCCACGAGTGATATCATTTGAGCAACAGTATGCTCGTTTCAGTAAGTTCATGCTTCATCTTAAGTTTTCATCACTTGTTTACCATCAGAATGACTTAGGTCAATCCCTTAGAAAACAAACATATCAATGGATAACTAAGAAGATTATTGTAATGAAAATTTTGTAGGCTATTACGTAGGGCAGTTGGACATTGTTTGGTAGGTTATTACGTAGTTGCTAGCTGTTAAACATTGTTTGGTAGGCTATTACGTAGTTGCTAGCTGTTAAATGTCAATTGCTAGTAGTTTAATTATTTGATTTGTTGCTGTGTTATTATTTGTCTAGTTCGTTGCAAGCAACTAGTTGGTCAATTGAAAACATCTATGATAGGGCATTGCACTTGTAGTCGCAATTTTGTTTAAAGAAATATCTTTTATTGATTATGCGAGACGTTGCAACTCTGTTCTATCCATCCCTATCATGGTTACAAAAAGTACCCCTAAGTTGAGTTAATTACAATTTACAAAAGTAATATACTTACGGAAGAGATTGAATAATTGTAATCACAACTTTGGTACTGAATAAAGACTTCTTTTAGTATTTTGGAAGAATTTCAATCCCTAGCAGCATTAGAGATAAAATCGTTTCTTGAATGTCTCTTGCATTTTTTGTTCAATTTCTAGTGGAATCATATCGATCACTGGAGAGGAATACTCATGGTCAACCAGATGGTATTGTTTCATTGGCGAAATGGAGGATCTTAAATAGACTGCATGATAGAAATGAAACACTGTACTATCGAGTAAGTTGCAAAAATGTTGTTTAGATACTCGTAAATTAATGTTTGTTCTGATCCGATTTGAGAGCTTTTCACTTTAGGTCCTTATTGATAACATCAAAGACTTTGCTCCTATAATATACACACCTACAGTGGGCTTAGTATGTCAAAACTATTCTGGGCTATTCAGACGTCCACGTGGAATGTATTTCAGTGCAAAGGATAAGGGAGAAATGATGTCCATGATTTATAATTGGCCAGCACAGCAGGTTTGTTGACCATGCAACATCTTCCATCATTTTTTTTTCTATTTTTATTTTCTATATTAATAAAGAATGTTTTTTTTTTTTCAAATTAAAGCAGATATTAGTATTGGTATTACCATGCCCCTTGCGAGTTTTGGAATATATAGAATATAATGACCAAGACTTCTTAAATACATCTTCGAATGTGATAACTAACACGTTTCATTAAAGTCGAGAGTTCTAGATTGCTCTCTTGCTTCAGTAACATTTGGGAATTGCATTTAGCTGATTATATCTACATAATTTTCCCCCAATGATTCCTAGATAATTTCTGTTTCATATAGAGGGATTCATTGTTCATTTTTATTCGACAAGCTTGATGCTTTATTTATTTCCAAGAATTGTTAATAAAAATCATTTGGTATTCTTCTTCAACATCTTTAAATTGTTTACTTTTTTTTATAAAAAAAAACATCTTTAGGTTGTTCAAGAGACCAAGTTAACTGGACACAATTGGTACATTGAGATAATGATCTATCAATTTATGAATGTACCCCAGTTATTCAAAGCATAACAGATGCTATTTCATTTATCAATTGGTTAATTATTATGCCTTAATTATATATTTTTCTAAAGTTCCTCCTATTTTTCCCTTTCAACTGCAGGTTGACATGATTGTCCTGACAGATGGAAGTCGTATTCTTGGCCTAGGTGACCTTGGAGTTCAGGGAATAGGAATACCCATAGGAAAGTTGGATATGTATGTTGCAGCTGCTGGCATCAACCCTCAAAGAGTATGTTTTTTCTTGTAGTATTTGAGCAGGGTGTCTATGACAGTGTCGTCTGAGCCTGTTTTTCCTGCTTCTGACTATGTTTATCCCTGCATTTACACCTTTAATATCCAATCTGTTCTCAGAGTTGGTCATTGCTCAATATACAATGATGAGAGGTTTAATAGGTTAGAGTGGATCTTCATTTTTCATTTTCAAGATTAATAAGATCTCCATGATTTGCAGTAACAACATTAAATTTTTACTGTTCCTGCATGTACTCCTGATAGTGGGGTAACCCTCTGTCTGCAGTCTTTTCTACATGAATTTGTAAACTAGCTGTAAATACTGATGTAATTTAATGCTGATGATTTTTTCCCTATGATTAGAAGTGTTAAACTTTGAACAACTTTTCTTAGCCTAACTTTCATGAATTTCATTAAGTCTTTGCCCTTGTTTAATTGACAGATTCTTCCAGTAATGCTAGATGTTGGTACTAACAATGAGAAGTTACTTAATGATCGACTTTGTAAGTGAAGAGAAGCTTTCATTTCTTGTATCTTAATTTTTTCCCTTGTAATTTATTGCGCCTATATCTTCATTTGTTTGTGCAATGAGATACATCTGTTTTCTATTGTGCTGAAATATTTATTTGGACCCTAGTCAATATTTGTATTAACTTAAAGAGAAAAATTGTTGCTTGATCTCGCTTCTTTTGACCTTCTGCTCGTTTAGGTCATCGTTTAACCTTGTCGGATCAGATTTTTTTTCCCCTTCAAAATATGCAAAGGCTGGTAGTAATACCGAGATTTGCAGATAGATGGGAGCCAATTACTGGTTGTATTTTTTAGGAAGTTCCAAACTTTATTTAATAAGGGATCTCAACATATTTGGGTTTACTAAGAACTCCATTTTATTCTCTCTCTTTCATATTTCTTTGTGATCTGGGCTTTCTTCTCCTAAGCTTCATTTTTTTTTTCTCTTTCAATTCTTACCTGCACTTTGTTTAATGTTCGTGGTCTGTGAATTATTTCTTCTAGACATTTCATAGAATGTCACGTCTCACGATTTAGTATGACAGATTTAGGACTTCGGCAACCTAGACTGGAGGGAGAAGAGTATCTATCAATTGTTGATGAATTTATGGAAGCCGTGCATACACGTTGGCCCAAAGCTATAGTTCAGGTTTATAGGTTTAAGTTTTGGCCTTTTTTTGACGTTCACTACACTGCAATCAGTCTCCTAATATTGTAATTTGGTTTTGAATGATGCCAGTTTGAGGATTTTCAAATGAAATGGGCTTTCGAAACATTACAACGTTATCGTAGGAAGTTCTGCATGTTCAATGATGACATACAAGTGAGTACTTGCGGAGTATTCTGCTGGTAGATTAATGACTTAAAAGGACACTAATTTTTGTTTATTTCATTTCATTAAGGGAACTGCTGGTGTTGCTCTCGCTGGACTATTGGGAACTGTGAGAGCTCAAGGGCGGCCATTGAGTGATTTTATTAACCAAAAGATAGTTGTGGTAGGGGCTGGAAGGTATTGTCAGCAATTAAATGTTCACCGTTCACTCAAAATAGGGATACTGGTCCTGATCATGTGCATTTTCCTCTTTACTTAAACAAAAACCGGTTGCCGTGGAAGATGAATGCGCTATTTATTCATGTATTAATATTATGTGAATATAAGAGGAATGAAAATTTTAAAAACTATAGCTCAATCCTTTTGGTTTAACCTTCTTGTGTCTCAACAGTCTTGTTTTTTGTTTCTCTCTCTTCTCGACTTCAGTGCAGGGCTTGGCGTTCTTAACATGGCTGTCCAGGCTCTTTCGAGAATGGCCGGGAACAGTGACCTTACTGCAAGAAATCAATTTTTCCTAATAGATAAAGAGGTATAAATCTTTCTTAAAATTCAATTTATCAATTTCTGCATTAATTTTGCTAATTTCTCCTTCCATGAGAGCTATTCTATAAATTTTATATTCCTCCTCGTGGATTTGGCATGTTTTGTGTTCAGACTGTGGACTGATCTCATCTATCTGACCAATTATCTTTCTACATTACAAATTGAATGTTAATTGGAAAAAAAATTCATTTTCTTTTAACGCTGTAAACTGTCATGCCCCTACGCTAGCTTACCTATATCTCATGCTTCTTGACTTCCGACACTTTCATTTATTAATTTCCTGAAGCCAGTGGGCTGATTTTAAATCTGCTAGCTTGATGGACCTACTGGGATAGACTTACAGTTGATGCAAATGCTATATTTGTAGAATATTAATTTCTTAGGAAATCAACATTGATGTTAACTTTTGTAGATTGTCTGTGGGTTTTTTTTAATCTTTGTGAAGTGAATTTAATCTGTTTCATGCTTTTCATTCCTTAAATATCTTAATAATGCCTTTTAGCAGGTTGATGTTGCTACATTTTTAACACCGTGTTACACGTATCTGACTAAAACAAATTATGTCATTGAACAGGGCCTTATCACGAAAGATAGAAAAAATATTGATTCAGCAGCTGCACCATTTGCTAAAGACCCAAGAGAGCTTGAGGGACTTAGTGAAGGAGCCAGTCTATTAGAAGTGGTAAGCTTTCTCATATTCCTTCATCGTTTGTGAACTAATTTCCTTGACACTCTTCGAGGGGTTCTTGCGATTGCTCTTCAGAAGTTTTCGACCATCTTCATTGAGATCATAATCATTATTCAGGTGAAAAAGATCAGGCCGCATGTTCTTCTTGGTTTGTCTGGAGTTGGCGGTATCTTCAACGAGGAGGTACTTATACTCTAGTTTATCTTCTCATCGTTAATGGAACTTGGTTCAACTCTAGAAAAGTATTATCTCGCCGACATATATGATCTTTAGTTCAACGTCACTCAAGTAAATTACACACAAATCATGTCTATAATTTGTTGATGTCCAGTTCAGCCTCATAATTACGAAGACAGAATTATATAAACTCGAGAGTTCATTGTCCTTTCTTCATCCATTTAACCAATGGCAAACTCCATGCATGATGATTTCCACTGTTGTGCATATTTTCCTCTATTTCTCATATTTGATGTGATTAATCTAGGTGCTCAAGGCAATGCGAGAATCTGACTCAACTAAACCAGCAATATTTGCTATGTCAAATCCAACTATGAATGGTTTCTTTTTTTAAGATTCAATAATTTTCATCTTAGCTTGCTATTTACAGTTTAAACTAATTATATGTTCTTTTTTACCAGCTGAATGCACTGCTGCTGATGCTTTCAAGTATGCTGGAGAAAACATAGTCTTCGCTAGTGGAAGCCCTTTTGAGAACGTTGATTTTGGTATCTTTCTTTCTTTTTTATATATTTTGTTTATATTAAATGGTTGAAATCATTTGGCACCATACCGAACAATCAATTTAAAATCGTTCTATGGGATGCACTTCTACTTTTTAAATATAAGTTTCACTCTGGCACTTTAACTAATTAGTTTTATGCGACTTTCTTCAAAACAACTTACTTACAGGTAATGGAAAATTTGGCCATGTAAATCAAGCAAATAACATGTATCTGTTTCCCGGGTCAGTATCTTCCCCTTAAACTCTGTTAGTCTGAACTTGTAAAAATAGAAATTCGACGAGTTAATTGTTTCTATTACTATCATCATTTGTAATACAGGATTGGGTTAGGATCTCTTCTATCGGGTGCTCGTTTTATAACTGATGGAATGTTGCAAGCAGCCGCAGAATGGTATGAATTGCATGAATTTTTTTGGGTGCTTTAAATATTATGATATTGTTATCTCCAAGGGTGCTAATATGATGTTGTCATATATGCAGCCTTGCTTCTTATATGACTGATGAAGAAGTTCAAAATGGTGTTTTGTACCCATCAATTGATAGGTAGGATTCATTGTTTTATATGACTTCAAATTGTCATTAATTGAATCAATACAATCTGGTGACTTCATTGTTTACACTGGTTGATTGGCTTATTAACCTCCATAATATCTAAATTCAGCATTCGGGAAATCACGGCTGAGGTCGGAGCTGCAGTCCTGCGGAGTGCTGTTTCGGAGAATTTGGCAGAGGGTCATGGCGATGTGGGGCCTAGAGAGCTCAGGCAAATGGCAAAAGTAAGTTAGCTTAACTCACACTTACAGAAACAAATATAAAAAAGGAACTGAGTGTGATTTCAAAATTTCCTACCTTATTATTAGTATTAAAAAGGAAGGCATCTTCCTTTCCCCCTTTTTCTAACTTCTCCACTATGGAAAATGTTCATATTTATAGATATATTAAATGTCCCTAACCTTTATTGGAAATTAGCTTTATGTAAAGTTTTGTTGGACTATTCTTTTTAGTAAGCTTGTTTAGAAATTGTTTTCAGAATAGTTTTTTTTTTTTAATTAAAACGTGTATTGGACAACCATTTTTTCAGAAATGTCTTGTTTTCTTCTGTGTGTTCAATGATGGTGAATGTTATTCCTTTTGATTCATTTTTCTCGATATATATTTTTGTATCTAAATATTTTTGAACCATTTTTCTAAATATATATTTTTCTACCTGAATGATAAACTTATATAAACTTAGATGACATAGTCCTCTAGAGAAATTTAGAAAACATAATTCTCATGACTTTGAATGGGAATTTGCTGATTTTTTTGCTTCTTTTGCAGGAGGAGACTATTGAATACATCAAAGAAAATATGTGGTTTCCTATTTACAGCCCTCTTGTTCATGAAAAATAAGCATCATTTAAAGCTCTCTGCTCATAACTCGGGGCCAAACCATTGAACATAGGAATTAGGTCTCTCTCTATTCTGACAATTCTGAGAAAAGTTCTTAGGATTTATATATATACACATTATTTCCATAATTATTGTATTTAAGGTGATACTTATCATCATTTAAATTATGGGTGGTGGAAGTTTAGAGTTCATGTTTTCATCATTCCATTCTCTTTATACTACCAAATAAAATGCTCTCCTAAACCAAATTTTGATTTTTCCTAATTTTATGCCAGGGTCATTTTAGCTTGGTATCAATTTTGCTTTTATGATTTTGTAACCTTTATTATCATCTTTGTAGTAATCTCTCTCGTGATAGTGAGCGGAATAAATTTATTGAATACATTAGGATAGTTTGAGTAAATAGGAAAAGCAGTATGCTCAAAATTGGCAAGTTAATTGTACCTCTTTGATAGCTTTAATCTTCAAAATAATTAATAACGGTAATAATGTTTAGAAAATACTTAAATTTCTATAAATTTATATGGAAGCAACAATTTAATTTAAAGTTTAAGACACTTAGCTTCATAGCTTTGAACTCTCTAATGTTACTGTCATGTGTAAAATTATTCAAATGAGTGGTTTGCTTATATGAACTAGTATATCTCACCATTTCAATCTTTACAACTAATCTGCCATCTAACGAAGTAGTTTAACTATTCATTCAAATAATTTAGCTTATTTAAGTTTGTTCTAATTATAATATTTATATGAGCTTAACTCTATCATCAATGTATAAATATGAGGCAAATAACTCAATCGTAGTCGAAGCGACTCTATAACCTTCGGGTTGTTGGGGGCACAATCCTAGTAGAATTCAATATGTTAGAAATAGAGCATCATAAAATTCTTATTCAAGCGACTTGTAACTTTCTGGACTTGGTTTGTAAAATAATTTCGAGTTAAGTTGGGTGGGTTGGTTACCAATTCAATCAACGTGAACTCTTGGTTTGGTCAAGATACCTGCTTACCTCGAGGTGGTCATCACAAAAATGGTGGAAAATAATAATATTCATTTTTCTAATCTTGTGCATTAAGTTTTGTTTGAAAAAACTTGTTGAAAAATCTTTTCAAAATCAACGATTAAAAAAAACCGAGGAAGCTTCCATGCAAGTCCTGCCCGGTGGGTAAGGAACCAAATCGGACCGAGGAATGGAACTCAACCAAATCCATATGGCTCGGTTCGGTTCGGTTCGGTCGGTTCGGTTTTCTTATTCAATAGGCAGCAGATCTGAAGCGCACGTCGTTGAAGTTTCAATCGTAAGTTCACTTCACAAGATTTCATCCGCATATTCCTCCACGAAGAAGCTATCAGCTTCCGCCATTTGAGATCTGCTTTCACTTCAGTGACGCGATCTTTAAGCTCAAGTATTTCTTACATTGCCTTTTCGTTTTCTCCTTGTATGACCAATTAATTCAGCTTCATTTCTGTTTCTATATATTATACCATCTGTTTGTATCATGAATCTGCCTAGGCCTTAGTGTTTCGCTGCGAGTTATAATTCCCCTGTGGTTTTTGGTGATTTGAGTTCTATAAAACTGTAATGCTGATCTTGTTTAAGCAATGAATTTTGGGTTTATGTTTCTACCAAAAGCGATCTGAAGATATTCAATCAGGTTGTAATAGCGAATGTTGTTTCTGTTGGCAGAAGGAGAGATATCGAGTCTAATGGCTGTGAGGAGACCTGGAGTCATTGCTTTATTCGATGTCGATGGGACTCTAACAGCTCCCAGAAAGGTAAAGAAAAATATGTTTCCTGATGTTAGTTGATCTGTTGGATGATGAATGTTATCGTATCAGTATTCAGTCATCGTTATATGATACTTTGTTCCATATTGTTTGTGTGGAGTATCTTTTTTAAGGAAAATTTTTGTTAAATTTCAGGGTGCTACTCCACAGATGTTCAAATTTATGGAAGAGCTCCGAAAGGTATCGGATTTACTGCAATGAAAAGAAACATCTATGCAGAACATTTTTCTTCTTTCTTCTTTTTTATTTTCTCCCTGTAAGCTCGAAATCTATTGAAGTTTTCTCATCCTTTATAAATACTACAGGTTGTTACAGTTGGTGTTGTGGGAGGATCTGACCTTTCAAAGATCTCAGAACAGCTTGGAAATTCAGGCAAGTTTTTAATGGACTTTGATTCTTTTCTTTCATGGCAAGTTACTTAGAGCAACTGATTTATTGTGTGCCAACTGTCAAACGAAACAATGTGTTCAGTATTTGTCGCTTAGAAATTTTATATATGCACTCATTTATCTTGTTCCTTGATTATGATGTTCTGACTATGGTCTTTGCTTGATTTGAAATATTGGTAATCTTTCTCATTTTTTGTCTGCTCTTCCAAGTTTTCGTTTTTCTGATTTTTTTTTTTCATAAGCTTGTGCAGAGCATTAAATAGAGAATGTTTGTGATTGTAATGTAATCTAATAATCTATGCTTTTTATGTAGTTATTAATGACTATGATTATGTGTTCTCTGAGAATGGACTTGTGGCGCATAAAGATGGGAAGCTCATTGGCACCCAGGTACTCGTTGCATCTCGATCTAGATTTTATACAATTAGTTAGATGTCTGATGGGTGACGATGGCCTTTTAATGTTACTCTGATGTTTAATATAACTGTACATGTGTTTATGAATTTGTGTATCTTTTTGGGACCAAGTGATCTCAAGAGCATAAATCCGTCAATTGTTCCCTCATTTCAATGGATATCGACTTTCTGATAAATCCAAACATGCTATTTGACCTCTCATTGAACAAGAAGGATGGACTGAATTACAGTTTTTGATAAGAAAAACTATGGTTGGGAATTAATTAAGTAAATATTTTCGTTATATTATATTTCTATATCAAGGTTTCCTGATTTTCAAATCCATTGTTTACTTAGATGCTTCCTCTTCATTCCTTCATGGTAGTTCAATGATATCACATTAAATAAATGAAGAAAAACATGTCTTAGGTGAAAGAACGGAAAACTTATGAATGACAATATTCTTCTTTTAAGATTTATAATGCCACAGGTCAGATTTACTCTATCTGAAACTGCAGTTCTTTGACTACTTCCCTGCTTATTTGAGCTTGACCAACTTTCATTTGAAACCCTTATAATATATTCTTATGTTACCTTATTTTCTGTACTTGATCCATTTTTATGTGATTGTATGTCCCTTTCCATCTGTGCAGAGCTTGAAATCTCATATTGGAGAAGAAAATCTCAAGGTAATATATAACTTATTCTTTTCTTCCCATTGTTCCATTTATTTATGAACCATTCTCGGGGTAACCAGGGCATCTCTTGACTGGGACAAAAGGAATGATTGCAGGTAGCTGCATGTTTGAGGCCATTAGATTAGTACCTTTGTGCACAATTACCTGTTCTCATATGTCACAACCGATCATTGATTGAACTAATTGTGAAATTTTGAGAGATATAGCATGTCCTCATAAAGTTAAAGGAAATGTTGCATAGGGTATTTTGATAGGCCCCTAAATAAGGTTCAACTATTCTAGAAAAGGGAAAAGCAGGGTAGAAAGGGAGTTAGGACGATGAAAGAAGCTGTGCATATGGAGTGGGAGAGTTTGTCCGAAGATTAAAGTAATAATAGTGGCATCGATAGTGGGAAGAGAGAGTGAGAGTCAGTAGGATTGTCGTTAAGGTAAGGAAAACAATGATTAGAAAGTAGTTGGAAGCTATATATTGCATGGGAATTGAGCTGCAAGGTACATTTGTCAAAGTTTCATGGTCACTTTATCTCATGCAAATATAAGTATTCATTATCCTTACAAAAAAAAAAAGTAATAACATCAAGCGTTTGAAAGATAATTACCTTGTGATTCAATGTAACGAGAAATCCATAAACTTCGCATCCTAACGTTCTCATGAAAAGTAGCTGATAAAGCATTGGTATTCTGAACTGATCTAATGCCAAAAAATGCAGAATCTTATCAACTTTACGCTTCATTATATTGCTGACTTGGATATCCCTATAAAAAGGTTAGTGGGCTGGAGCCTTGAAATTTTTTCTTGTGTATCTGATTTCAGATGATATATTTCAGATTGTTTATCTTCTTTCATCTTTAGGGGAACATTCATAGAGTTCCGAAATGGAATGCTCAATGTCTCACCAATTGGGCGAAACTGCAGCCAAGAAGAAAGAGATGAATTTGAGAAGTATGATAAGGTGAACACTAATCCCAATTTTTCGAAAGTCGTGTCAGCATCTCTGGTTTTAACTCGCATTTTTATTTTGAGGACATGAGTTGAGATATATCTTGTAATCTACATTCAGGTCCAGAATATACGCCCCAAAATGGTTTCTATTCTTAGGGAGAAATTTGCACATCTGAATTTGACATTCTCCATAGGAGGGCAAATAAGCTTTGATGTAAGTAAAGTTTAATTTCAGCATTATCATCGTAAATAAGTAAACAGCACGACTGATATCTATTTCGACCATGCTAATTATCAAATACAGGTCTTTCCTCAAGGTTGGGACAAGACATATTGCTTGAGGTATCTTGAAGACTTTCAAGAAATCCACTTCTTTGGCGATAAAACTTACAAGGTTATTGTTAGAATTCTTGTCGACTTCCAGCTTAGTTTTGATTGGTTTTTCCTTCTTTGTTGTTTGGTTGTCATCTCTTCAGGGTCTTGTGACTCGTGTTCATATTTGATATTGCATGCCCGAATGCTTATGAGTTGTTGATTCAAATTGACTGGAAAATGTTGTCCTTTCAGTGCTCCAACTGAATTTTTTATTTTGGTATTAAATACTGACATAATCCTGTTGCATTTGTTTTTGAACAGGGAGGAAATGATCATGAAATTTATGAATCTGAACGAACTATAGGCCACAAAGGTCTGCTCCCTTCAGTATTACTAGCAAATTTGCTTCTGTTTGTTTATTCCTTAATCCTTTTCTTTTTGTTACTTGTATATTCCTAAATCAGGGTTTTTTTTTTCTTTTTTTTTTTTTTTTTTTTTTTTGCAGTTATTAGCCCCGATGATACCGTAGAGCAGTGTCGAGCCATATTTTTCTAAGAAATTCCGAGAGTCTAAGCAGAAGGTATGAAATTTTATCTGTATGACTATGAAGAACTTTTGTAGCTTTTATTCATAATTGGGAATGATTAAGGTATTATATGAACTTCAACAAATAAATCTTTATTCATGGTTTGGAGAAAACTAGCACCATCTATCTGCTGCTTTCTTTGGTAATAATTAATTCTCACTGATTCATAAAATAGAGAATTATAAACGGCTCGTAAAGGGTCGACTTAATCTAATTCTTTCTGTACAAGAAAATTGACACCATATATTTGCAATCCCTTTGATATCAACGAATCAGAAGAAAACATTCAAACAATATCAACACTTTTCAAGAACATGGGGGAAAATACATCAAATAGCAACCACAACATGCAAAAGGAACACAAATTATACTTAAGGAATTAGTAGTCTTCAAGAACCAAACCCTTCTGGATTTATCAGTCAGATTATTGAAAAACGAAGTGGGATGGATACTGAATTCAAACCGAGTCTCGACTCCTTCTTGAGGATTGATGTTCACATATTCTCCTCTCTGCACCACCACATACATTATTACCCTCTTTTCAGTTCCAACCCTTTCGAATCTTACACCAAATTTTCTCATACCTCTCGAGTAAGAATGGTCTTTTTGTCGCCGACAGATAGCTTGATTTGAGACTCCGATGTGGTAATGCAAACTGCAACAAGCTTAATGTTAGGAGTAACAACCTCCACATTAGTATGATATTGCAAATTGCAACAAGCTTAATGTTAGGAGTAACAACCTCCACATTAGTATGATATTGCAAATTGCAACAAGCTTAATGTTAGGAGTAACAACCTCCTCATTAGTATGATATTGTGCACTTTAAGTAAGCTCCTGTGGTTTTGCTTTGGTCTTTCTCAAAACACCTCATACCAATAGAAACGTATTTCTTATAAATCCAACCCACCATCATCCTCTAAATTAGTCAATATGGGACTCCCTCTTCCTTACTTATAAACCCAACCCACGGTCATTTTATCCATAAATTAGAAAAAAAGAGAAGGAAAGAAATGGGTTACCTCGATCTTGGTAGGACACAGAGAGCTCTTGATGAACAATGCGTCTAAAATCCCTTAAATGAATAGAAACACAATTGGTGAAGTCAATGTCGCCAAGATCATCGTTGTGTTCTGGAGGCAGCAATTCGAGCATCTTGCGCTCGAGAAGTTCAGTATCTAAAAAGGGAGAAAGAAATCAATATCAAAATCTTGATAGATAAAGAAAGAAAGAGGGTGTGTTTACCGGTATTCTCATGGGCGAGAAGGAGGCAGCGGGAAACCTCGACGAGGTTGATGGAGACGGCGGAGAGCTGATGGGCGGATATCAATGTGGTGTGGAATGAGTCGAGGCAAATTCTGGCGTTCAGATTTTGAGTCACTAAGAAGGATGCGAAGAAATGAGGGGTCAGTTGAAGCACTGTACGGAAGCGAGGGAAGTATTGGGACACTGTTAGGGTGAAGCTCACCGGCGATATGTCCACGTCGGCTTGCGTTGCTATTTGTGTCAGAGGGGAGACGGCGTTCACTAGAGGAAACACGGGCGCTATCATTATTCCGAGCATCCTCAAAACTCTTGACAACCCTTCAATTCAAATCACTTCTTTTATACTCATCAAAATACAATTTTGGTAGTTACTAACATTTACATTTGCTACTAAATTGGATGGGTAGTTCTTCCCTACACACAACTCTCACACGTACGAGCGTGAATTCTAGGCAATTCACCCCCTGAACACATCATAGTCGAGTCAGCATCTCCTTGAGTGTCATGCCTGGTAGCGTATTGCATCCGTACTCATCATCGTAAAAGAGGAAGTAGCCAGCGTATTGCATCCGTACTCATCATCGTAAAAGAGGAAGTAGCCTGATGTTTATGTACACATAGAAATGCACGAGGTCCCTATAGTTTCTCATCTTTAAAATGTCTTTTGACACAACCTTATGTTCTGTGCTTATATTACTATTAGAAAATAATGTTATATTAAGAAAACTCCCATCTTGCATCGTCATATTATCATGCATCGTCATCCTCATACAATGTCATCAAATAACACATTATAATCATCTTAAAACATCATAAGGCATCATCATATAACTCATTCACGTCATCATATGTCATCATCAAGGCATCATAAATATAAAGCATAAATGACGTGTTCAGGGACCACTAGGCACGTGTCGTCATACATCAAACCATTGTCCAGTCTTTCCATAGTAAGACCACCACTAACTTGGTTGACCTCACTAGTGTTTTCCTAAATTTGAGTACACAAATCTAAGGGTCAAAATCAACTTTGGGATGGTCGAAATAGTGAAAATTGGTCAAATTGTCCTTTACCGAGTTGAGAAGCTGATTTCGTTTATTGAGTTGAGAAGCTGATTTTGGAGACGCGAAGTCGAGCCGAACTGTTTAAGTCGTATGAGTCGAGGGGCTGTTTATAGTTGCAGGTGTGACATGTGACACAACGGGGCACTGACGCGTGTGCATGTCGAGTTGAGTCAAGGCGCGGGTCACGAGCCAGTGTTGGGCTTCCGTAGGTCTGGGTCAAGGCAATAGATTTGGGCCTCGATGTGGGCTTGACTTCGAGGTGCATACGTTTGGGCCGAGGTAACGAATTTGGTTTCAGGCTGTGAGGGTATTAGGGCTGCAGACAGATGGCTGCGGTATTGGATCGCCGATTGGATACCCGATCCAGATCGACTCGAGATCCACGGACTTCGTCTTCTTTACCCGTTTTCCTCGTGAAATTCTGACAATGTCCTCTCTCTTCCTGGAACCATCTCCGACGACGTTTTCCGTCGTTCTTCATCTCCTGTATATTCCTTTGTTGGTCTCCTCTTCACTTCCACGACGTATCACAATCTTTCAAACACATATAACATAGATCTATTAAATTCTACAATTTCTGAAACCCACGTTACGTCGGATGAAAATCGACGTTGCTAGAGGTATTGAGTGTACAAGATTAAATTAGCTAACGTAGGACTCCTTCCCAAAAATCCTCAACAAAATTCTCCACAGACAGGGCACTATTTTAAATGATTCTTTAGAGGAGTGCACGTGTAGGCATGTGAAACTTACTTTTTGGATCGTTCAACCTCCTTTTGTTCGTAAGAAATTGGACCAAGTTAAGAGTTGATTCGATTTAACAATAGAACACTAATCCATTTAAATACCTATTTGGTTTAGCCTATCTATTATTGATTATTAGACGAGCATGACTCAATATGATTTATGTTTGATTCACGTTAGAAATTGATTACAAGTGGCTAAATAAGCAAAATTGATATAGCAAGATACTTTTAAAGCTACTGGGCTATAACAAAATCGATATTAGAGACACAATGATTGATATTACCACAATTACAATAGTTAACGAGTTCTTGGGCGTATTTTCTAATTAATTGTCAGGATTACTCCGATAAATGAAGTGAAGTTCAGTATTGAGTTAGAACCATGAGCGACGCTAATTTTCAAATTTACATGCCTAACGGTATCAACTGAGTGAAAGGAACTAAAGAAGGAGATTCAAAAAAGGTGTCGAGCGTCTCATTTACTGTAATAGAATGAAAACAAAAAAAAAAAAATTCTCAACAAGAACGCATCAACAAATTTGTCCTTCCATACCGATCGCCATCACATGAACTATGTCAAGAAATTTCAAGACTTCCTATGATCACATGAACAAATCATTCTTCATTGTGAACATAGGGATAGTTAAATACTGCGTTAAATAATAGAATGGTCCTCGCATCACGTTCAATTTCACTACAACGTTGTAGAAGTTTTTTGAAATTGGCTATGGTATCGTCTGTTCGTACATGAAGAACGTTTTCAATTGAGTCAATCTTGGCCTGCAACACAAAACATTCATTTGTTGAAGATTAGTAACAAGAAATGACCAAAATTTTAGAAAGCTGAGATGAGAGCTTCAAAATCCAAGACCTTAATTTGGTCATCAAGTATCAAAGTTACAAGTTCCTTCTTAAGATCTTCAACGCTTGTGTTGAAAATCTCTGCCATCGTCTTCAAATCAATCACCGAAAATGGTCGAACGTATTGGACAATAGCTTTATTTCTGATTTTTTCATGCAATTCTTCGAATCGATCGAAGAAATGTATGTCGAACAATAACCATTCTCGAAGATTAGCAAGATGTCGGAAGACTGAGGAATAATCTCTGCACAAAAAGGTAAAAAATAATAATAATAATTCCACTCCCGACTTTAAAAAGTTTCAATTATTGAGAGAAGTAGTCCCACGTCGGCTAATTAAGAAGAAAATAATGGGTTTATAAGGAATACTATCTCCATTGTTACGAGGTCTTCAGGGGAAACCAAAAACAAAACCACAAGAGTTTATGCTCAAAGTTGACAATATCATACTATTATGGAGGAGGTCGTGCTTCCTAACGTAAACTGTTTTTTATGATTACTTCAGAAATAATCTCACAAAAGGTGGATAATTTAGAACGGGTTCCATGGACGACGGGAATGGAATAGCTCGAGTGTTTAGAACACCCTGTTTTTAGAGATAAAGAAGGATACAGACTTTTTGTATACCGATACCGACCTTGAGCAGAAATCATGGAGAAGCTCTTTGACTTCAATCATTGAATCCAAATAAGATTGAAAATCCTTATTCTCAAAAATACAATCCTGCCCATATTAAAAACCCGATAATCAGCTCATATGATTCTTCGTGCATACCACCATTAAAATCGATACCTGCAACTCCTCTTGCTCAAACGTTGCAAGCGTACAAAGCGCACCATACGTTGCAATATCATGATCAGCCAGAATCATCGAAAATTGGTTACCCACTTCTTTACCCGTTTGCAAGAACTACAAATACGCCACATATAAACACAACCCGATAACATAAAACAAAAGAAACAAAAAAACCGAAAACAACAAAAAAAAAAAAAAGCAAACCCGAAGCGCGGCGTGCGTAAACGATCTATATCGAATGGAAGTCAAGCCAATAGTAGAATGGAGAGTATTTTCAGTGAAGGAGTCCATGTTGAAATCGTGCTTATGCTTGAGGCCTTCAATGGCAGTGTATTGGGCTCTTGGAAAGTTGCCCCACTCGATGAACAACAAAACAAAGCGCATGAACATCTCCCAATACTCCACCTCAACCCTGCAGTAACGTATGGCAGCCAAGTACCATACTCTAGCAGCATCTGCTTCCCCATGCATGTAGAACATATTTGCTGCCTTCTTGCATGCAGCTTTTGTGTCGTCCTCCGCGTAAGCCAATCCCTTCTCGTAATCGTCCTACGTTAATTCATTTATAACAAATAAGCATCGATGGATCAAACCCATTATTTTTATTAATCTGTTCGTTCCTTCGTTCGTTCATACCTGGCATTTCGATGCCTCTTCTCCTAATCTCACCCTATTCTCCTCCCAATTTCTTATCACTTCTTTGCACCAATCTTCATCCATGTCGTACTCTGGGGATAATCTTCCATTGATTTTCTTGACGACTGTGGCGAATAGTTGCACGTCCTTGCCCTTCTTGGCCTCTTTATAGGCGATTTTCAGCGCTTCTAATTCTCGATCGTCGTTGCGGCCGTGGCAGTGATGGGCGAGGGCTAGGAGGCGTATGATCTTGGTTCTAGTCGGGTATTTGTCGGCGTAGGCTTGAATGTCGAATTGGTTGCCCATCAAGAATGGTAGGTAAGGGATCATAGAATTGCATTCTTGAAAAGTGATGTCGAGGTTTCTACTGGATCCGGCTTCCCACATGTTTGTTTGTCGATTACACCGGAGTTTCGCCGGAGTTTCGCCGGAGTTTCGCCGGAGTATGGCCGGAGGGAAAGATTCTTGTTATTGTAGCCGTTTATTTCTTGAAGTGGCTGGGAGGGAATTGTTGGCTCTTTGGTTGAACTAATTAGTCTCATCTCATCTTTTTATAATCAACTAAATATCTTTAAAAATTTTCAAAATTACATCAATTAATAAATATTTGAATGATTTATTTAGCATCCATAAATAATAATAACATAGGGAAATAAAACTACATGAACTAAAAAAGTAATATATGTTTTTTAAATATATATCAAATTTATTTTGTATGTGCTATCTAATGATAATAATTCATTTAAAAAATTAAATAATAAATCATTAGTATATAACAAATTGAATAGAATTTTTCAATTTATAAAAAAATACAGAGAGATAAAATAATGAATTAAAAAGATACAATTGGAGTTTTTTTTTTTTTTTTTTTTTTTTTTTTTTTTTTTTTTTTTCTTACAAATAAGATGAAAATTAAAATGCATATGATTACCATTTATTATAATTGATTTGACAATGGATCAGTAAAATTTAATTATATAAATATTTTTAGTAAAATTTAACCTGTCTTTTGAGTTTTTAGTTGCATTAATTCTTGATTCAACTATTAATTTATAAATAAATAAATAAACCATTTATTTCCTTTTGTACTCTTTTTCTTATATTTGAAAAATCATGTTAATTTACAAATAATAATAATAATAATCATCATTATCACCCATTAATAGTTTATATTGAAAAATAAAAAAATATATAATAAAAAAAAAGTTCAAATAACTATTTTTTTATAAGAATAATAAACAAAGAAATTTCTTTTACGTAAAATAAATAATTTTTTTTTATAGAGATAAAAAAAATGAAACAAAATGACAGGAATATAAGATAATAAAATTCACACGAGGAATCTCCTGGTAAGAGGTCGACCATTACGTGAGTTGACCACGTCGTTGACATCCTTATAAATGAAAGTTTAAGGACGATTACGTGAGTTGACCACGTCGTTGACATCCCTATAAATGAAAGTTTAAGGACGATTACGTGAATTGACCACGTCGTTGACATCCCTATAAATGAAAGTTTAAGGACGCAAAAGAACAACAGCATCTATTTATTTTAAGGGAATAATGTTATCAAAGAGACATTTCAAGGTCACCCTACCCTTCTAAGGGGACTGCAGACTACATAAAAAAAAACACCATATGCCATTATAACAACACACAAATTCAACTGGTTATTTCATTCAAATCACCTTCCATTCATCCACTCCTGAGGCATCTCCCCTTCCTTCTTTACGATGCCTTCGGTTTCGATGGCGGAGGAAGCAACTGCACATACGTCATCCATCAAATGTTAAAACCGACCGATCTCGACATGATCCACCCCTCCATAATTCTACACATGATTTGTATCTTTAAGGAACAATCTATAATTTAGGCATACCTGATAGCAAGAGATCAGTGAGCTAACAAATCCTAAAGCGCCCGTGACACGTGGAGTAACTTTCTTCGGTGCCAACTGAAGTAGTCCAACAGCGACGAATAAATCCATGGATGCTTTAACCAGGGCCAAGGTCCTTTCATTTGATTTTTTAAGATTTGCACGGTATTTATCGTCCTACGCTCGCAAGACAAATCGAAGTAAATACTAATGTATATAAATAAGGATCAATGATTTATTTGACAACTGATTACACACTTGATGATAACACACTTCCTGTTGATTGTTATTCTTCTCCTTAAGACCCTTCTCGACCTTCTTCATTGCAGCGGATAGCCTTCCGATCTCTCCAAGCTGACATTGTACGAACAGAAAACTTCAAAACTCGAATTATTGAATCATTTACAAGTCAAATGAACATACCTCAACTAACACGGTACAGAATGACGCGCCCATCCAACAGAACAAAGAAATCCTTCCAATACGATCAGTGCGTTCCTTATTCTGTTCGTAGACATAACACATAAGAAACCAGACTCAAGTGTTGAAATTCATAAATATAGCATCGAAATTGAAGAAAGAAACCGCCGTACTTTGTAGATGCCTGTTCTACCGAGCCAAACGATTTGGTCGAGGAATAGAAAAGTCGATAGCAATGCATTTTTGGACTGGAAACACGAACAAGTAGAACTCAGAAAAGCTACCATTGATGATTGATAAGAAAATAAAAAATGACCATTCTGATACCTTTCCGAGCAGAACAAGAGGAAGGGGAGTTCCTTGAGGAGTTGGACTAATAAGAGCGTGCAGATCATTCACAAACTGTAAACCAAAACTAAAAGCATGAAAAAAACATACATAAACCAATTATAAGATCTTGGAACCAACATGAGAAGATCAAGCAAATGCATCACACACTGATCATGAACTAATATCCCAAGAAAGAACAGTCTTTAAAGGAAGACCTTGAAAAGACGGAAAACTTTTCGAGCTAAGCTGGTAGTTTTGTCGACATTCTGTGCAGTACCAGGCTCACCGTTACTCAAGAATTTGGAACCGTACTGTATAGCTCTACATATTTTGTCTCTAGCTTCTGCTTTATTCAAATATAGAACTAGAAGAGCAAGTTCTGCTCGGGTCGCATCCAGCTTACTCATCTTTCAAAACTATGCACCTTCAAAGTCAAAATGCAGAAAGACATCATGAATCGAACAAACAGGAGAAAGTAAGGGAATCAATATAATTAAACGACACGAAACAAACAAAATTAGGCAAGTAATCACAAAGAGAAGAACAAAGTCATAAAAAATATATCAGAACCCTCTAATTATCTGATTTCTTGTGATTCCCATATCAATTGAATTCAAAGGATGAGAACATTAAACTCATGAGAAATCCAGAAATCTCGTATGTTCTTCAACCCAGGACATTAAAGCTCTTAATCTTAGCATATACCTATTAATCTAATAAGATAGGCGAAGGGTAAGGCCCCATCCTATACTTTTTTCCATACAAGATATACAAAACAGAGCACACCAAAAGGAGCCAAACAATAAAAGAGAGCTCCAGTCAAGTAAAAGACCAAACATCTAAACATTCCACATAAACTCCCACAAGAGCCCCAAATTGAAATTTGAAAAACTTTAAACCCTGATTGTCTCTCCGGGATGAATTGCAGATAATCCAAGGAGTGGGACCTATACCTCGATTATCAAAAGAGAAAAAGTAAACTCGGAATCAAAAGAACAAACAATTCAAAAGGACCAAACCACCAGCAAACAAGCGCTCACAAAGTACCAAGAGAAAGAAGTAACCAAACAAATACGAGATAGCAGCAGCCCTATGAGATTGCCAATCGGTCCCCAAAACTAAGGCTGATCCTGAGCTACTTAGCCAAGCATATGAAGACGACGCTACCCAATCCATCAGAATTGACTTCAAAACTTCCATTAACAAAGCAATTAAAATCCCAAGAGGCAAAACCCCACAATTCACAAATCGAGAAAACATTAAAAGAACAAAACCCCCACATCAAGTGCGAATCAAACCAATCCCTAGAACAACAGAACAAGCAGAAGCACATAAAAACATCACAAAATTGAAAGAATCAAGAGAAAGAAAACGGTCAGAGCGATTAATTTAATTGGGTACCTAATCACAAACCCAGATCAGGGGAGTCGGTTTCAGCAAATACGACCCGCCGAAATGAAAAATCTTAGGCCGCAACCCCAGTTGAATCGGCCAGGTAGAGAAATGAATGGAGAGATAGAAAGAGAAGGAGCCTCGGAGTTAGCAATTGCAAAGAAGGAAGCAAAACAACGTTTATCTATATTTCTCCATAACAGGGCGTAAGCGATTCGTTGTCGTTTCTCGTTCCTCCAAAATGGCGCAGGGTTGGTAGCGACGACGTTAAATCCCCCGTTTGGCCATCTCACAACAGTTCTTTTGACGCACAAGATCAAAATGATCGTGACCGTTGATAATGATAAGGAGAATTTGTTGGCACACCTTCCAACGAGGACATGATTCAAATCCAAATCCAAATTCAAACTCGTAATTCAACAAATATTGGTGTTTATCTTCTGTATACTTTTGAATGGTTCTACCATTTTTGTAAGCAACTGAGGCTTTACTTTCCAATTTAATAAAATATGTATTTTATCTAAATTGTTTAAACCAAGCTTGTGAACCGAGTTTCATGGAGCTCAAGCATAGATGGCTCGTGGTGTCTATGCTCATCGTACTAAATGGTTCAACGAATATGAGTGCAACTACCCAACTCATGAGTTATAAGTTGACATGGAAAGAATTGGAATAGAAGTGTTGGCACGGGGCACTACTACACGAAGTTCAAAGTCCAACCAACCCAAAAAAAAAAAAAAAAAGATTATTTTTGTTTAGAGGTAGGATCCACGTGTAACAGGTCTAGTAATAGGATGAGACAGTCTAAGCAGAAGAGTTTCTATTATCGTCCAACGACAACCCCCTATAGTGTGAACGATTATGCGTCCCTAATGATGAAGAGATCAAGTACAGTGCACCAAGGTAGCACAAAAATTATCCAAACATGAAGGCATGCTATTGGTAATCAACAATGAAATACATAGTTGAATATACGAGCAAATGTTTGATTTGTCAAAGGTGAAGACATCGAGGTAGAAGCTCTCAAGTTTGCTTCAACCTATGAATATACCCGAATGGAAATACGAGAATATGGTCATGAATTTCATTTCAAGGCTACCAAAAACGAAGAACGGGTCCACACAGTCATTTGGGTGATCGTAAGAGATAGTTCAACTACTTATTATAGTACGTAAATACATAAAAAATTACAACAATATTTTCATCTTAATTTCAATTAAATTAAGATAATGTTGGATAAATACAAGAAATATAATAGATTTAGACCTCAAAATCCATAACATACAAGGAAACTATATTCATACACTTAGGCAAAGAGTTCAAGAGAGAGTGGAAACTACATTATTGTTTCATTTAGCTTATGAAACTTAACATCCAAAAGGGTCTTCAAATCTGATCTCATTTCCTACTGAACAAGCTCCTTAGCTTCCCCTTTTCCAGTTTATCCAGCAGCTTCTTCGCTCCCGGCGTGTCCATCTCCGATAGTTTCTTCAGATACCCGATCGCGCCGTATGATATCATCAGCCTCTTGCATTTCCTGCTCGAAGACAGCAACCCGAGGCACGCGACGGCGTACTTCTTCGCTGTGTTGTGAGGGCTTGGATCGAGCAGTTGCACTAGATTAGGGACACTCTTTTCGTCTCTTTTGACTTCTCTGCAGTTCTGTGAAAGTGTCATGAGGCTTGACATAGCCTGTGTCGACACTTCTCGAACGCTGTTCGATTTAGCCTCGAGGAGTTTGATGAGAAGTGGAATGCATTCCGCTTCGCCTATTAGCTTCTTCATCTCTGGTGAGTTGCATACCCTGCAGATTGCTGATGCTGCAGCCTGCTGTGCGCCGAGCGATCCTGATTTTAGCACGTGTACTAGACGGGGGAGGAAGCCGAGCGATAACAGAACTTCCTTTGATACTGAGTTCACTAGATTCCTCAATGCCCCGACAGCTGATTCTTGAGGGAGAGGGCCGTCGAGATATGTCAATATGCAGCGGAGACCGCCTTCGGAGACGACCGATTTCCTTAGCGCATCGTTGCTAGCAGTGAGATTCTGCAGGCATTCAGCTGCATATTCTTTTGATCCCAACAGAATTCCACAATCCACAAGCCTGATCATCACCCTTATGATTCCTTCTTCAGCCAGCGTTTGTCGAACCTCGGGCACGACCGATATGTTCTTCAATGTACAAGCAGCAGCAGCCTGCGTTACAGAATCACCGGTCTTGCATAGTTCGATAAGAGGTCGAACCCCACCGTGCCCAACTATCGCACGAGCAGTTTCAGCTGACATCGACAATCTTTGCAACGAAATAACAGCCTTTTCTTTACCTACAGCACTACCAGACTCAATAAGCCTTATCAGAGATGGCAAAACACCCTCCGAAACAAGCCAATTTTCGCAACTTCCCGACTCCGCTAGCAAGCAAATTACGGTGATCGCCTTCTCCCGAATACACGGAGACGTTGCAGTGAGCAATTGTACTAAAGCAGCAACGTTATTCCGACCAAAGATCGACAAAACATTATCGTCATCCTCTTTAAGAATCTCGACAAGGCTATCAAGCGCTCGGTGTTTCGATTCCATGTGACCAATCTGCAGCCTAGCAAGCAGTTCCTTTATGCTGCTATAGTCAGTAGACTCCCACTGCGACGAACACCCCGACACGGACAGAGGCAAAGTAGCCTCACCGAGCACGCCCGTCTTAATCAAAAGGCCACAATCCCGCAAATTCAAATCCAATTTCCCGGACAACGAGTCGAGATCGCTCTGCATTCGAAGCTTGCCTTCGAATTTCTCCACAAGACAGAACTCAGCCAATTCAATGGCTTCCTTCAATGTCTTCAAAACAGCCTGCAATTGTTCCTTACAAAGAGCATTCTTCGAAAAACACGGATGGCTCGACAAATCCGACAACCGCGAAGGGAGCTGCTCAAGCTTCGAAACAATCATCTTCCACCTCCCAGGAAACACCTTAACCTCCATAGCCTTCTCCAGAGCCAGAGGAACAAGCTTCTGAGCTTGCAACAGCCACAATTCAAGCGTCTCCGCCGCCTCCGCCGCCCCACCGGAACCCCGATCAACACCTCCCTCTTCCACCATAATTCTGATCTGGGAAACTCAAAACAAAAAGGAAACTCAGATGTGTGGAAATGGAGCAAAGGAAGTGGAGCAGTTGCAATCATAAACAAGGAAATTATAAATTATTTGTGGAATTACTTTAAAGTTAGGCAACAAAAAACAAAACAAAAGCCAAATGGACAAAGCATAAAGAGAAGAGCATGGAAGAATCAAAGAAAGCCCCCACAAATCCCTCCAACAGAAAACAGCCGACACTGCTAAAATCCCACAAAATTTCTAATCTTTGCCCGACGGTGGACTGCAAATGATCAAAATCCAACGGCCCTCGTTTTGTTGAGGAAAAGGGTCAGCTGCTAACTTAGCAATATTTACAGTTTTAGCCCCATTTAAGAGAGAGAGAGAGAGAGAGAGAGAGAGAGAGAGAGAGAGAGAGAGAGAGAGAGAGAGAGAGACTTTCCTTTGAAGAGAAGGTAGGGGAAAGGGTCACAATCTATTTGTTCTTGGAAAATTCAATAAAACCCATGAAATAATCAGTAGAAAAGTAACATAATCGAGCTTCAAAGGCATTCAAAGCCATTAAAATGACATTTCTGCAGAAACCCATTTGGAAAAACCTCACATCGCATGAATGAAACAGAGAAACAGAGCATCAAGAACTAACCTTAAAGACACCGAAAACTGTAATGATCTTTGCAGTAACTTTGAATCTGGCGCAGTGTCAAGAAATTGGAAGAAACCCAGAAACAAAATTTGATTTCTCGAACACAAAACGGTAAAAAAGATTCAAATTTTTTTAAAAAAACAAAGTAACGGACGAAAGAGAGATGTGGGTACAAACAACAACACACGTTTAAGAATCAAAGTTCAATGAATCTCTCTGTTTCTAGTGGAAGCTTCGTGTCTTCTTCTCAGGTTGATTTGTGGAGAGCGAAAGAGAGGGTTGGAGTTGTTTGGGAAAAGGGAATGGAGATGTTAAATGTAGAACGCGATTGAGGATCGGACGGTGGATTGATCATAAGATGTCAAATATGGAATGTGATTCAGGATCGGACGGTGGAGAATGGACATTGTTGCAGAGAATCTAACCGTTGAGATGAAATTTGAATATGCTTTGGAAAGTGATGACGTGGCACATTTTGAAACGATTTCTATAATTGTGTTTACGTTTCTTTTTCTCGACCCACGTGTGAGAAGATAAATTTTCGGAAACCGTGAAGTGGTCAATGTGAAATTACGGCTGGGTCCTTGAGCATTTTGAAATTTTCGAAATTGCCACCGGTTTTTGACTTTTCAACTACATTGACCAAAATATATTTATTCGTTTTTTTTTTATGTGAATAATACTTTTTTTAGATAAATAATTATTTACAAATTATATATATATATATTATGCCTAGGAATTCATATCATTAAAAAAAAAAATTAGACTACTCTCGGTTTACATTTTTTTTTGTTCAAAATCCGAAAATAGGGTTACAATCCAATTCAATTATACCATAATATTAAAATTATTATGAAAATTAAGAATATTTGATGTTTGTAACGGATATTAGTGATGCATTGTGATTCGTAAGTGCCTCATATTTGAGTTTTATAAAATTTTAATTATTAATGTAACATTATTATGAATAAGTAGGAATTTTTAAAATAATTAAAAAAAATTCAACCCGAAAAACTAACCCAACCCAAAATAGAGGGTTAAATTTGAAACTTTATTCAATTTGCTCGAATCATTGATATAACTTTACCAAAATTTTTAGCTGGTTTAAAAGATTTTATTATTTTTTTTTTTTTGGGCGAAATATGAAAATTTAGAGAAAAAGTTAAAATCGTGGGCGTCGTTTTATAATTAAGAAAATGATTGGGGGGTTTTTTAAAATACGGAAAATGACGGGGCAAATAAAAAGCTGCCTACAAGCGTACTGATAGCAACCCGAGAGACTTTAGAAACACGTCCACGTCTACGGGAGGGCGCGTGAATCTAGACGCGTGGGAACACGCCCTCGGGCTTCGAACAACGTTGATGTGACGGCGTTCAGTGTCGGCTCGCTATCTCATGTAATATATATAATGTTTAGACAATAAATTAAAACAAATTAAATCGAGATAAAGTAATTTTATCAGATTAACTGTTTAAAAAATAGTATTAAAACTCTATGTAAATAAAGTAATTTTAACCGTTTTATTATATTATTTAAATTTAGATCATTTATTATAATTAAATAAATTAATTATATTAATTTTGGTTAATCAACATAAATTAAATAAGAGATGGAGTGAATTAAATAAATCTATTTCATTTTTTTTTTATTATTGTTCTACACTTTTATAAATCATTTGAAAATGATTGATAGTTTTATAATATGGATTGAATAAATACATATTTTAAAGAATAGTGACTAAATAGTTTTATTTTAAAAATAATTTTTGAAGAACTCCTATACTGTGGGGGCAATCTTCACTCTTAGTAGTGAGGAGTAACTAACATGACCATGTCGTAAGAGATGTAGGGAGATGCCAGAGTCATCCGGTGCCAAATTTGGATTCCAAATCTTGATCTAAATCTTGTGTCACGTAAGTTTTTGCATCGTAAATTCAAAGTATTTGTGTGACTCAATATTCAAAGTATTTGTTTCGGTCGCCATCATGAACACTTTAGAAACATTGTACATAGCTGCAAATTGTACATGGAAATTACAAGACTATGATTCTAAACAATTCGAATATCAATTTAAAATCGATTTTGAATAAATAAATATACCCTATGGAATGTGGAATGTAGAATATGGAAAAACACGTCTAGCAGGGTCTACATTTTATGTTCTAATGATTCGAATCTACGAGCTTTTTATAAAGTTTTTTTTTTTTGCTTTAACTCGAACATAAAATCAAATTAAAAAGAAAGTTATAAAAGGAATTCTAATTTTTCATTGTCCTCCACCTAGTTTTATTAATTGCCACTAAAATTTTTGTCAAAATAAAATATTATCTTACTTTATTTGAATCTCGCCATGGTTCAAAAAATTGAGTCTAAAGTTTATAATAAAAATTGAGTAAGTTTTTTGTTATTATAATTATATCTTAAACGCATAATTCTCTAATGAGAAAATATGTTTATAATTTAATTATAAACTAAGTCTCTCCTAGAACAATGAGACGATAAGCTCCTTGAATTTTAATCGATCTCTTGTCATGTAGTTGCTCATTCCGTTGTCTGGGTATCATATGTTGTCTCCATTTGGTCTTCTCCCTATGCAAGGAGGTTCACTCTTCACCGTAACCTTCTCTTCATCCTTGAGCATCAAGAAGTTGGACATTTTCTTAGCCAACATCAATACAGACTCTTCATCACTCGTGAATGTGAGGCGTGTCTCTCATCGTGCCACTCTACCGCATAATGCTAGTATTTTCCGCAAGCGTAGCACTTGATTATGATTTTAGCCTTCCAGGAGTTGGTATTGTCATGGATTTGTGAGGTTTTGTCACGACCTCCTCTGTCTCACATCCATGGGCACGACCGTGGCCACACCCATGACCTTTACATTTCTTGTTGTGGTTGCCATGTCCCTGAATAATTTGTTGCACCTTTCATTTTGTGCGAGCCACTCCTCGTGTGTGAGTAAGAGATGCTTCTCCTCCTCTCTATCGTTGTAGCCATGAAGTCTCTCCTCATGGACCTTAGGACGACCAATAACCTCCTCAATTGACATATTATTGAGCTCACAAAGTTGTTCAATGGAGGTAACAATCTGCATGAATCTCGAAGGGACAACTCAAAGAAACTTCTCGACGACGAAGATCTCCTCCACCTTGTTGCCTAAGGAACAGATGCCGGCAACGATCGTCGTCAATTTCATGACAAAGTCGTCTATTGACTCACCAACCTTCATACGAATAGCCTCGAACTCACCCTTCAAAGTCTATACTTTTGGTTCCTTGACCTCACAACTTCAACATCTACGGGATGCAGATCCAGAACTTGGGTTTTGATTATCCCGATGAGTTTCATGAGTAAATACGAACATAATTGAATGATATCCTAATATTTGAAGGTGTAGAGGAAATGTGGACATAAGAACTCAATTAATTTAAAGTTTGAAAAAGTATTGAAAAATCCCTATTGGATGTAATTTGAGGAATTAAAAATAAAATGCTTAATTAAAAGAATGTTAAGTGGAGTATGTTATGGATTATGAAATACCATAAATAATATCATGGGATGACTTGTTGTGCTTCCTATGGTCCAACGCAAAAGTAGACAACCATCACTTATCACTTACCAATTTTAGTTCTTAAATTTTGGATTTCATATTAATAAATAAAAAATGTTAATGAGTATGGTTTTAAAGGTATAATTACAGATTATATGGAATGATTTGTAAAGGGGAAATTAGGTTTTCTTCATCATTGAAATGTTCCAATTATTGTAACATTCCTACTTTTTTTTCTACTTTCCAATAATTTCAATTTTTAATAAAAATGTGCCCATTACTTTTTTATTTTATTTTTTTAATAAAAACTTTTTAGAACACGTGCTAATTATATTATAATTATCTAAATCATTAGCTAGAAAAAAAAAAAAAAAAGAATATGTAATATAAAGAATAAACGGAGATAGAGAATAAAAATGGACATTCATAAGATGTAAGATATTTACATCCACGATGTCGACTAGAGAGGTCCATAGGGTGGGGCAGGGACAAGGAAGCCTTCCCCGCCATTTATTCCATTCTCCATCCCTATTAAAATTTTCATTTATTTTAACGGAAATTGGGGCAGGAATTTCCCTCAGAAAATTTTTGAGGATCGAGTCTCCATCCCCACCACCTATTCCATTTTCCATTTGTTTTAGTGGAGATTCCTCTCGAAAAATTTGCGAGAATCGTAAGATCAACTTTAAAAATATATACCAAAAATATTAAATTTCAGTGTAAAGTTCCATAACTTTTAATTTTTATGGAACTTCCCTAGGGTAAAAAAGGATAAAGTTATAAGATCCATGAAAAAAAAATCATAATTATTAAAAAAAAAAAAAAAACATATATTAAGCCAAACATTTTTAATTCAGAACCAACTTTTGGTCCATTCATCCACTAAGTTCCATAAATAAATAAATAAATAAATAAATAAATAAATAAATAAATAAAAATAAAACAATAAAAAAAAAAAACATAAATAAAAAAACATAAAAATCTACCAAACTTCCTCATTTGAACCCAAATCAAACAAAAATAAAAAAACATCATTAATACAACAACAACCAAAACCTAATCAATCTGATTATCAACCAAACAACAACAACCAAAACCTAATCAATCTGATTATCAACCAAACTCCCTATTTCAACAAAAATCTTATTTCTGTCTGTTTCTCTTTTGAGCCTTTTCACTTTTGTTAGTACAATGTTCATCGAAGTAAAAGATTATAAAGACGTGTCAACTTAAGAATAATTTAGCTGCAATTTGTACCTATCATTACTCGAAACGTTAACTCAACTATAGTTTGCACGTATATTGACCAAAACTTCAAGAATTTATTTAGAAGTTTAAATCAATAAAATTGAAAAGATGGAGTTAAAATCAACTGCCCTCATGAACTTCAAGGATAAAAAGGTTAGACTAGATGCATTAATTTCTTTCTACACAGCCTTAATAATAGGCACACAGTAAACAAATAAATGAAGCCCAAAAGAAAAAGCGTGGACAAGAACAGTTGCTCCAGATAATCTCAGTGGTCTTATCCAAAAGTGGCCAAAACTCAGAAAGCAATCAAAGGAAAAACCCACAGATAAACAAGCATAATAGAAGGAGAAAGATCAAACCTTCAGATTCTGTTTAGCCTGCCATCGCTCGATAGCCCTTTGAGAAGAACAAGAACAACAAGAAGAAGAATCTCTTCAACATCGGTCTTCTTTTTCCACCGTTTCTCACTTTTTGCCGTCATTTCTGACACCATCTTTCTTCAATCCTTCGATAAGAAGCAGCCTTCTAAAGCTAAATGGACCCGCCACGACAACGATCCCAATGAGCAGAACAGCCGTCTTCTTTCCCTTCCATCCATTTCATCTTTCTTCACTGCTTTCCCCAATTCCCTTTCTTTCCCTCATCTAATTCTGCAGTTTCTGAGGTTTTTCCAGCTGGGGTTTTGAGATTTGAGGGATTTGAATATGCCGAGTTCTGGTATGAACTTGATTACCACTGTTATTGGGTTTGGAATGAGTGCAACATTCATATTGTTTGTCTGTACAAGAATCATCTGTGGTCGACTTCGTTCATCTCACTCCAATTCCCTCAATTACGAGATTGAATCCAGGGTTGATCTTGAGCAGCAGGTAAGAAATAATGGCTGCTTTTCTCTTAATCCGGATCTGCAGTGTGTTATTTGTATGTCTGTGGATCATGAATCTCATTGGTTAATCATCATATGGTATTCAGTAAAGTAGCCAAAGATTAGAATTGTACCATACTTCCATTGCCTTACATCTGTATGAAAAAATGACAAGTCTCTTGATTCTTTTGTTGTTTGATGCCAGCCAGAGGCTCGGGTAAGTGGTCTCGAACCGGTTCTCATAGCTGCTATACCAACGATGAAGTTCGACCTGGAGGCTTTCAGTTCTGTAGAAGATGCTCAGTGAGTACAACTTTCAATTCATTACCAAATTTCCTGCAGAAGAATTCATAGTTATACTTACTACAACATGCCAAGTGACTGACGGATAGATAACCTGTGAAATCTCAACGTTGGTTGGGGAGGAGAATGAAATATTCTTTATAAGGGTGTGGAAACCTCTCCAAGAGAACGAAACATTTTTTATAAGGGTGTGGAAACCTCTCCCTAATAGACGCGTTTTTAAAACTTTGAGGGGAAGCTTGAAAGGGAAAGCCCAAAGAGAACAATATCTGCTAGCGGTGGGCTTGGGCCGTTACATAACCTGACCTACTAAACTATGGTTCATTTTGCTTCATTTTTCAGGTGCTCAATCTGTTTGAGTGAGTATGAAGAGAAGGAAGTACTGAGAATAATACCCAAATGTGGTCACAGTTTTCATCTCTCCTGCATTGATGTATGGCTGAGAAAGCAATCTACCTGTCCAGTTTGCAGGCTGCCATTGGAAGACACTTTTAGAACAAAACCTGTAATACCAATGACAGTGAGCAGAGATCAGTCTTTTGATGGTTCTGAGATTTCAACAGATCATCATTCTCAACACTGGCTTCAACTTGGCAACACAAGCAGTCAAGAACAGCTTGAATCCGTTCCTGTAAACCCCACAGTTGGAAGAGAGATGACAACAAGACAATGAGTACATAATATTTTCTTGGGTTCACTGCTGAGTAGGTAGGAGCATGATTATATACAATTGGATATCACATACTTTGTACAAATCATTGTTTCCATATTTTTTTGCATTGCGTAGTGTAGATTCAGGCTTTCTAAAACTATGCAATGAATTCTCATAATGTTGTGGAAATTTCCATGAGTTTCTACCTCGTTCAAACATATATCAAATGAAAGTTTGACAGAAACTTGAAGCAATGAAGATTTTAACTGATGTCTAGACCAGAATGTTCGTTCCATAGAGAAGACCCTGTCACCGGCACATATTGAAGACATGAGATGCTTTAAATTAACTTATAAGATTGAATTCTACAGATATTTAGGGATGTAAACAATGTGAAATATCTTAATAAACTATCACATTCAAAGAACAATTTGGCAACTTGCAGATTTTTCTAGAAACTCAAATAAACAACAGATATTAAGGGTGCGAGTGGGATTGCAATTTTATTAAACCAGAAGTTTTCATCATCAATTTCTACATTTGTAGAGCTGCTACAGGCACGAAAGTAACTTACGAAACATAGGGTCCATTCAAGAAAATGTACTGTACCATTCAAAGCACACAATTAAGACTACATGGAGGAAAGATTAAGCTCAATGAAATCATTAATGAATCAAAATCTTCGTAGTATGCTAAAACTGCTTTAGGGATGGCGAAGTGTAACAACCCAATTCCACCGCTAACATATATTGTCTTCTTTGAACTTTCACTCCAGTCTTCAAAACGTGTTTGCTAGAGGAGGTTTCCACACCCTTATAAAGAATGTTTCGTTCCCTTCTCCAAGCGATGTGGGATCTCATAATCCACCCCCCTTCGGGACCCAGCGTCCTCAGTGACACTCGTTGCCCTCTCCAATCGATGTGGGATCTCACAATCCACCCTCCTTCGGGAACCAGCGTCCTCGCTAGCACACCGCTCAATGTTCACCTCCATTCGGAGCTCAACGTCCTCGCTGACACACCGCCCGGTGTCTGGCTCTGATACCATTCCATTTGTAGCAGCTCAAGCTCACCACTAGCAGATATTGTCCTCTTCGAGTTTTCCCTTTCGAGCTTTTCCTCAAGGTTTTAAAACGTGTATGTTAGGAGAGGTTTCCACACTTTTATAAAAAAAATGCTTCGTTCCCCTCTCCAACCAATGTGGGATCTCATAGAAGCATCCTAAAAAATTGAAGACCAGAGGAGTGGGCGATGGACATAATGCAATGAATGAGGCCTCAATACCCGACTATGCAATACAATACACGAGACAAAACAGTTAAGAGCAGTCAACCTCAGCCTTAATGTAGCAGTTGATCGCGCTCCAACACCCTGCCTATTTTTGTGAGAGAAAGATATCAGCTGTGATACTGCTCTTCAACAAAGCAATCCTTCCCATCATGCCATGTGGGGAAAGAAAATAGCACAAAACCGTTAACATATCGACTCTCGACAAAGGCACGATCGAACCCTGTTGGCATTGATACAGCTCAGATCTTCGGCAAAAGGGCTCACTTAGTAATCTAAGGAAGTCTAGCAGCCTCCAATGAATCAATATACGACCTAAGGAATAATTACTAGGGTCCCTCTCAATCCCTCTAAAGGTCCTATTATTCATGTCACCCTATAAACCCCACAACACAGAACACACACCCGCTTCCTACTAAAACTTTCGTTTCTCACAAAAAGGCAGATGGAGAAGGAACTCGTCAACCATCCCCTAAAACCTTGTGTGTCTAGCAAACTGAAAGCCAAGTACCTTAAAAAAGAGACTACAAACAGTCCGAGCAAAGCTGCAAGTGCAAAGAATGTGTGATCAAGGTCTTCCTCTACCCTCCGACAAAGAATGCAACAACACGGCTCAATCAGAGTAAACATCTTTCTCGAAAACTTATCTATGAAGTATTAACTCTTTTATGGATAACTTTATTTGAATTTTTACCTTCCATAGAGACAAAATAGTTTCAATCTTGATAAGCGTAAGAAGAACTTCAGAAACGGATCATCACAAGAGCAGAACCATAATGAGGCAAAGAATGTGCTCAGTTATCTTCCTAATGTAAATTGAAACACAAGGCTCCAATTGCCTCAATTTCGATTTCCACTTAACAATGCTAATTGAAGAATCAAAAGTTCTTCACAATGCCTACAACACAAATTGTAATGTACAGAACCTCACCAGAATGCTCGAGTTTCAAACTCGGCAACGTCAGTGCCTCACGCATGAAACTTGGAAACAAGGTCCAACGCCCGCAATCTCTCAACATCAGGATCGAAACCATTCGCCGCCGCACCAAACCGATTATCACGATGCACTCGTCTTTCCTCCGCCATAGCTCCCGCCGATGGTGACACACGTTTAACCCGCTTATTCTTAATAAAGCAACCCTTCATCTTCTCCTCCACCATTTCAATCGTGCCCTCGTGCATCGACTCGTCGCCGTAGTCGTTGAAGGCAGCGCTGGTTGCAGAGGAGAGGGAATTTTCATTCACGGAAGAATTGCAGGGCTCCTACCATGGCTTCCATCTTCCTTCTCTCACTATTGAGGGAAGAATTGCAGAAAAAAGCAAGATGAATGACGAAAGAATAACTACTCTCGAATGTTGTGTTAAAAGTCAAAATCCTTTTATCTTATCCCTAACTAATTCATCTACGAATAAATCCAAATCGTTTTATTTTTCACGTTTTTCATCTAGATCAAATGTGTGAGTTGTATGATCTTGACAAATGGTATCAAACTTAGGAGAGATTCACAACTATCTATGAAGATGAGAAGTTCAAAGATCCGAGATCAAGAAAATTGATGGATCCGATATCAATTTTTGTAAGATGTCGATTGGAGGTTATCTGTACCAAAAAAAAGTCTTCACAAATCATTGTCTGGAATGGAGCCAGATTCCATGACCACAGAACAATAAAATTTGCATTCGTGATGACGACGGTGGAGAATGGACGAAGAAGGAGGATAACGGATAAGCCTAAGCAAAAGGTTTTCTAACAAAGTTAGATCTGGTGAAGTTGATTACAAGACCAAGGTCGACACTGCTTGGAGTCATTCATCTCATCCCCGACCTCAATTATCGGATAAGCCTAAGCAAAAGGTTTTCTAAGCAAACGTCTATTGATATCACACACATATTTATATTAAGTGGGGCGGGACAGGACAATGAATCGAGCGGGGACTGAGAATATAATCTCATCCCCGACCTCAATTATCTAACGGAAAAAAAAAAATGTTCCGCACAATCTTCCCTCCTGCTTTTTTGGACTCTCTCGATTATTTTTGATATCGAAAAAACCTGAAACTCTTGTCGTGTTTTCGCCATAGGTTCGTGCAAATGATCGAAGATGGAAGTAATAGGGTTAGGATAAACTTTTCTATCAACCCACTCAATGATAACTTTGTGTCGAGACAATCTTTCCTTTGTTTTTTTGGCTTATCTCGATTGTTTTTGACATCGAAAAAACCTGAAACTCTTGCAGCGTTTTCACCATAGTTTTGCGCAAATGAGAGAGAGAGACGAGGGAGGAAGTTAATGAAAGTAATGAAGTTAGGATAAACGTAAATTTAGACATCAAATATATCGATATTAACTTCATCATCATATGACCTTACTCGATACCCACCTCGCATCTTCCTTTTATTATCCCGAACAAATTAGCTATGGCAAAGATCATCATGAACATAAACAATAGTAAAGTTTCTTTAGAAAAGTAAATCATGAACATCAAGAACTCCATCAAGTTCTTCATCAACCGTAAACATGCAATGTCCTTGTTCTTCCACCATCGTTGAAGTCATTTCTTTTCTATTACATTCAAACCATTGTCGTCTCTCTTGATCTTCTAGCGATCGTCGTCGTGTAGAGTTCATCGAACATGTCTGGCTCGTAATCACCTTAGAAAAACAACTTTCCGAACTTACCACATCACAACTTCCCATAAGATTGGAGTTGATAGAAGTTGAAGATAGATTGTTGCACAGTTGAGGTTGAGTTTCTTGAGGCTTAGCCACGAAAATATCAACATTGATGGGCAATTTCGTTCTGTGGTTAGGAATCTGAACTGTCTCGAAACTCTCAAAAATTTTCTTTTTTACATCTTGATCTCGTTTTAACGAGAAACGAAACTTCTACAAGAGAAGAAAACTAGTTATATTATAAATTTGCTTCATAGTATCGGTTCAGTCCTTAGACTTTGAATTATGTTGTATATTACATACAATTAGGTCTATTGTTGCTCGAGATATAAAATACTAACCAGACACTCCCGTAATCATAAATTTAATAGTCAATTTAAAATTTTGGAGTATAGATCGAAAAATTGACTCTAATTATAATAATTTAACCCAGAACAAAACTTTTACCTGTAAATGACTCGAAACGTTTTCTTTTCTTAATCCCGGAACATTCATGAGTTGAAGTATCTCCTTTGGATGAGCTTCTAAGTTAAGAAAAACAAAGTTAGACGATCTTTAATCTTACGAGGACGAGAAGAAAAAAAACACTCACTATCAACTCCCAATGCTTCAATGGCTTGCAAGAATGTCTTATGCAATTGTTGAGTCCAAATTAGCTTTGGCTTCTTCGGCCCCGTTGATTCACTACCATCTCCTTCTACCTGTCGAGTACTAACTTCTTCGTCGTGTTCTTTCCTTTTGGTCTTTTGGGATTTCTTGTCGGTACTCTTATCTACGTCATTTTCATCGGTCGATTCCTTTTGAACTCGATTCGATGTTCTAATAGAGATGGATCGTTCTCTTCCTCCGATAAATAAAAATTGCCAGAGATCTTTTATGTTTTTCATGGTGAGTGGCTTTACGAGACACAACATAGCTCCTTTGAAGAGGCAACCCAACTTTACAATCTCGTTGTCATCGGTAGTCATAGCTAAAAAAAAAAGACAAACAAGGTTAAGAATGCGTTTGAAAAAGGAAAATGCAATTAAGTGAAAATATTATTTTTCTTGAGAATTCTCGAGAGGAGTAGTCCCACAATGACTCCAGGTGTAGTTAAATGTGACTCAAATGTCGAACAATAGTGTACTTTGTTTGTTTGAGGGCTCTAGAGAAGGAGTCAAACCTCGATTAAGGGAAAGCTATTTGAGAGCTCTAGAGAAGGAAAGGCTCAGGGGATTGTGTACTTTGTTTGAGGGGTCCAAAGGAGAAAGAACACTGTCTCTATTTATACGAAGATTTCGAGACAGAAAAATAAAAAACTTACCAACAATTGGCAATGTGGATGTTTGCTCCATAATCTTCTCTAGGAGTTCATATCTACCCATATCAGGCAAATGGGTATCTGTTAAAATGAGATGGATATCATTTTTTCTCTCTTTCACTATCCTCAATGCGTCAATGGCGCATTTAGCCGTCACAGCTGCCCACAGAAAAAATAATAATTAATTAATTAAATTAAAATCTACCATTTTTATAAATATTTGTTCAAAAAATTAATCATATTTGTTCAAAAAAAAAATAATAATAATAATAAATGATAAATTAAATTTGGGTTAAACCAAATTTATTGTTTTTTTTTTAAATATGAGTTGAAATGGAATAATAAATCTTAATTAAATGATTTGATTGGAACAATTTAATTAAATTATTTTAGTTTAAAAATTTGTACTCAACAATTGGGTCGTGTCTACAAAATATCCTAACCCGATCTAAACTCAACTTATGAACACTCTTAACATTCTTAGTTCTCATTTCTCGCTTCTATTTTCTAATTTTTTAGAAACATAAATATAAAAATCGTTATTTTATCATTAACTATGAACAAAATGAAAATTACATCAAAATTGAAAATCATGAACCAAAAAAATACTTTTTCAAAAAAAATTGAACAATAAAATACCAAATGTTACCTTCATATCCACATACTCCAAGCATTTTGGAGACAATTTTTAGAGATGTAGAATCATGATCAACCACCAAAACTCTGAGTTCTTCGTATAGCATCCATTTTTTTGTCAATTCCATCCTCCAAGAGAGAGAGAGATTATAGAACATGAATGAATGTATAGCTTATGTTTTATTTAAATGATGGATGCTCTTAATGGCATTTGTTGTAAATTAGGCATCCTAAAACTACAAATTTGGCATGATGTTTAATGCAAAAGAAGACTACCATATATGTTCCTTTTTTTGTTGTTAGGGATGTTTTAATTCATATGTGACCAATTTGTTGAATACCAATTATATTTGAACTATTGTACGAGCATGATCTGTATTCTTCATCATGTGTTCGTCGTATAGTGTTGTGTCCTGGTGTGAGATTATGTATTAGTTGGAGATGAGAACAAAGTATTTCTTATAAGGGTATGGAAACTTCTCCCTAACAAACTCGTTTTAAAATCGTGACGCTGATGACGATACGTAATGGGTCAAAGTCGACAATATTTGACAACGGTGGGGTTAGGCTGTTACAAATGGTATTAGAGCCAAACACGGGGTGGTGTGCCAACGAGGACATTGGGCTCCCATGGGGAGTGGATTGTGAGATTTCTCATCGATTGGAGAGGGGAACCAAGCATTTCTTATAAGGATGTGAAAACCTCTCCCTAACGGATGCGTTTTAAAATCGTGAGGCTGACAGCGATACGTATCGGGCCAAAGCGAACGATATCTGATAGTGCTAAGCTTGGGTTGTTACACCTGACCTGTTGATCGTAAGAGATTATGAAAAACCCTAGGATCAATATAGTTAGGTTACAGTTCCCCTCTGATAGCAAATCGTTACTTGTTATGGACTCAATACAACCCATCGTATTAGGTAATTCTTATTTTTGTTTAGTTTCATGGTTTCTCATATAGTGTTCAGATTGGTGAAGAGAAATATGTCTATTGTTCATAAGAGATTATAGAAAACCCTAAGATCAGTATATATAGTTACGGTCCTTGCTGACCAGTAGTTTCAAGTAACCCTTATCTTCATTTAGTTTCATGTCTTCTCATACAGTGGTGAGACCTAGTGAACAGAAATCAGCCCGTTGATCATAAGTAATTATGGAAAACCCCAAGATCAATATTTATACTTGGGGTATGGTACTCGTCTGATTACAACAATACGACCAAAAGTTTCAAGTAATTCTTAACTTTGTTTAGTTTCATGCCTTCTCATACAGTGGTGAGACCTGGTGAGCAGAAACGGACTCATTGTGTTGCTAACTCAATTCAATACAGCTATATAGTTTCAGATAATCCTTATCTTTTTGTTTTCTTTCGGGATTAGATAAGTCTTATCAGGATTGTTATAAAATTATTTATTTATTTTTAATAGTTGAATAATGATGTATTAGATATTCTTAAATGAAGTGTGTAATAATAAATTTCCATGTTTAGAAAATTATTACCATTTTCTTATTAGGAAGGTTGTTTGATTTTTACTTTCAACATGGTTGGAATCAGACAAAATTAATCATACATTTCTTGTGCTTTCAAATTTGCTCAATTTTCTTCCTTTTTTTAATTCAGCATATATATTTATTATTATTAAATAATTACTAATTTTTTTATAACCAATTTTTATTTTCAACTGCCAAATGTTAAGAATAATGTTTTGTTTTTTTTTTTTTTTACTGTTTTTTATTTTGTTTGGAAAATGGATAAGTTGTTATTTTTAAATAATAACTAATTTTTTAATAAAAATTTATGTCTTTCAAAATCTCTCTTTTTCCTTATAAAATTTTATTTATTTTCAAAAAAAAAAATATATTCACAAAATTTTATAATAAAGGTGGGGCCGACCGGCTTTCTAATTACAAATATGTTAATTTTTTCCTGATATATATCCTACCACATTATTGTCTATTTTACCCTATTACGTACGGTTTTAAAATGCGTTTGTTAGAGAGGGTTTTCAACACCTTTGTTGGCACATTCCCAGTGTCGGGCTCTGATACCATTTTAGCCTATTGTGTCTCGCGGTCAGTCTCATTGTTTTAAAACATGTTTGTCAAGGAGAACTTTTCACTCCCTTATAAGTAATGTTTTGTTCTTCTCCCTATCGGTGCGGGATCTCACAGTTGTACAAAGAGTATCTTTTTATTATTATTTATGTGTAACAATTGTTAAAATTAATATATCATCGATACATCATTTTTATATCATAGATAAAATATACGACCGATATACCTATGCACCATATTTTTATTTGTGCAATTATTAAAAATAAGTTAGGCTAAATTAATAGTAATGTCAATAACATTAGGAAATATTTAATCCAATTATAGGGACTAATTACAGCATTTCAAGCACCAATGAAGGAACTATACACATTCTAAACTGTAGCATTTGCACTTCATCAACACACAGGAAGCACAACATTTCAAACAGTTCTACTCAAACAAAAGTCGACGCCTTACCGACCACGAAAGTGTGGAAGAGCTTGATATGCTTTTTCCTCGTGTCCGTGCTCGTCTCCTCGTCGGATTTGTCAAATATGTTGCCTCTGCTGTTTGTTGTTATGTTTTCGCTGCACGGTAGAGCTCTATACTTAACTGAGTTCTAGTCGAACAAAAGGCGACGCCTTACCGACTTCGAAAGTGTCGAAGAAGAACTTGATGCTTTCCTCTTCTCCGTACTCGTCTCCTCGCCCTCATTCGTCAAATCTGTTGTCTCTGCTGTTTGTTGTTGCGTTTTCGTTGCACGGTAGAACTCAGTAATACTTAACTGGGCACCTTTCGCTTTCAATGAATCGGACTTTCCGCTAGCCTCGCTAGGTGGCGTCGTGGTTGGTGTCTTTTGCCTTTTCACTTCCTTTAATTCCAAGAAATTTTCAAACATAAATGAAAATATTCATTGCAGCTTAAGATATCCATCAGATAGATCACAAAGAAACACAAGAAACCAAGTCTTTAGAGCTCAGCCATTCCAACGTCAATGGTATAGCAGATCAAAACCACAGCATTACAACACAAGAACAAGACAGGGAACACAAAAACAAATGATGATGATTACCTTTTCCTGCAAAAACTTAGCAGTTTGTTCGGGATAAGCAGCTCGAACAAGGTCCATATTCTCATCGGTCAATAGAAACGAGCACCCTTCTTGAATATGAATTTTGGGTGAATCAGATTCATCTGTTAGATCCACTGGTTCATCGACATCAATGGCATCCTCTGGCCCGGTGCCGTGTCCCTCCGAAGAGCCTTCGTATACAACATTGTCGAGCACCGGGATGGCCCTTTTCCATTTGACGACATAAAATGGATGTCCATATCTTATTTTTTCTCTAAGTATAGAATCGAACTCGTACTGGTCGTATAACAAAGTTTGAATTGGATTATTAGCCATTTCTCTGAGAAAAATGGTGGATAGCATGGGAAGCAACCTCTGACGAATGTAAGATGGCTCCCACCGTAAATGAAAAACTAAAAAATCAATCAGAATTTCAGTTTTCGGGCTTTCCCAAGATAAGATAAGGTCATCATCTGCATTAGAAAGAGGAAAAAATGAGATAAGAATCTAATATGTTCATAAGTTTATTCAAGAGAATCTTAGACACATACTAAAACATAATAAAAAAGTAAACACTTTAACTCATACCACTAAAATAACTATGATTGTCACACAGATACATTTGAATAAGTTCACTACTGGGAAAGTTGGGCTCCATTGCAATCTTGTTGCAAACTCGTAGTCGCCAATTTTCTTGCTTCTTTTTCTCTTTCTCTTCTCGATCCTGTTAATCGTGAACCGAAAAAACGTCTTTTAGACAATATAGCACAAAAACCAATACACATGTTGCTAAGTAAAGGAAGCAAATAAAGCAGAAGCTTTTATGTAATAACCCATGCCCAAACCCACAACTAACAGATCCCCTTAAGGTTTTTAAAACAAGTCTGTCAGGGAGAGGTTTTTAAGGTTTCCACACCCTTACAAGGAATGTTTTGTTCCCTTCTCCAACCGATGTGAGATCTCACAATCCACCCTCTTTGGGGGCCAGCGTCCTCGCTGGCACACTGCACGGTGTTTGGCTCTGATACCATTTGTAACAGCCCAAGTCCACCGTTAGCAGATATTGTCCTCTTTAGGCTTTCTCTTTTGGACTTCCCCTCGAGGTTTTTAAAACGCATCTTTTAAGGAGAGGTTTACAAGGTTTTCACACCCTTAATGAGGAATGTTTTGTTCTCTTCTTTGACCGATGTAGGATCTCACAATTCACCCCCCCTTGGGGGTCCAGCGTCCTCGCTGAGACACCGCCTGGTATCTGGCTCTGATACCATTTGTAACAATCCAAGCCCACCACTAGCCGCCGATATTGTCTTCTTTGGGTTTTCCCTTTCGAGGTTTCCCTCAAGGTTTTAAAACGCGTCTGTTAGGGAGAGGTTTCCAAGGTTTCCACGCCCTTATAAGAAATGTTTCGCTCTAGTCTCCAACCGATGTGGGATCTCACAATCCACCCCCCCCCCCCCCCCCCCCTTTGGGGCCTAGCATCCTCGCTGGTACACCACCTGGTGTCTAGCTCTGATACCATTTGTAACAACCAAGCCCACCACTAGTAAATATTCTCCTCTTTGAGCTTTCCCTTTCGGGCTTCCTCTCAAGATTTTTAAAACATGTACATTAGGGAGAGGTTTCCAAGGTTTCCACACTCTTATAAGGAATGTCTTGTTCCCTTCTCCAACCAATATGGGATCTCACATTTTACATCATAACGGTAGTTGTTAGCACAAAGACTAAAAAAATATGATTCATCCAGACCACAATGCAGAGTAAAATCAATCAGAGAGACGTGCCGATGAGGTACCGTATCACAAGAGGAACAATTGCATTTAAATCCATCAGGTTTTTTGATGCAACAACTTCCATGACTCACATCACAGTATTCACAAGGGAACTTAACATGGTCTCTTTTGCTGCCTGGATGACCACAGAAGGAACAGTGAGAACACTTAACCTTTCTCGAGTTCGTATCCGAAGATTGTCCGCCCTGAAGACTCGTATTATCCTCCTTTCCTATTTCATGCAATCTGCATAACACTCAGCAGTTCAAACACGGTTAAACTACCGAATAAAAATCATAAAATATCCTTATAGGTACTTCGAAAAAAAATGCAAGCTAAATATTACTTGTTTAAAATGTCATCATCAGTATAATCTTGTACGAAACGAACAGCGGTATCCAGTCCAACTCCTTGCACGCCATTTAAGTCGTGGTCATTTCCAACCAGGAGAGATATAGCTATCAAGTGTTTCCTTTTTAACCCAAGAGCAGCTTCAATATCTGACATGAAGTAGCATTCAAGTGGTTCCTATGATATTCAAGAGAAAATGGTAAGAAGAAGCTACTTATAAATGAAGACAAGTATAGATAAGAATACTTGCTTTTGAATTGGGATGGAAGCTTTTAATGACACATTTGGCGCCAAACAGAAAAGCATCACTGTCAGCTGTGATGCAGGCATCCACAAATCCTTTTCTATTCAACTCGGCACACAGAGCTTCGGCTTCTCCTTTCGCTTCTAAGACGGGCACCCCAAATAGCTCGAGCAGTTCCTATGAAAAAGAAACTATTAGTAAGCAATGATGAGCATTGCAGGTCCACCAAATCAAACAAAAGCATCACAGATATTCAGGGAGTAACACAATAAGAAAGGATGGCACACAAATTAACTCAAAAGTCGAGGCAATGCAGAGACGAGGCTCGTGTATGTTGAGGATTGTTGGGAGAGGTGTCCCACATCGGCTAATTAAGGGGTTGATTGTGGGTTTATAGGTAAGGAATACATCTTCATTGGTATGAGGCCTTTTGGGAAAACCAAAAGCAAAGTCATGAGAGCTTATGCTCAAAGTGGAGAATATCATACCATTGTAGAGGTTCGTGATACCTAACAATATACACTAACAATGAAGAGACTATACATTGTGGAGTTCAATAACAAAAGCCCAAGAAGCACAAAACACCATTTCTTTGTTACGAACAACAGACTTCCACAATGGTATGATATTGTCTACTTTGAGCATAAGCTCTCAAAAGACCTCATTCCAATAGAGATAGTGTTCCTTACTATAAACCCATGATCTTCCTCTTAATTAGCCAACGTGGGACTACTCCATTCAATAATCCTCAACATTCTTTCCTATAATCAACCATTTCTTGCATTAATGTTCATGAGATTAAACACATACAAGGTCAACTCGGAGAGGTAATAATAAGAATTGTAAATCTTTTTGCTATTTTCATCTCAAGGCTTGAACTAGGACGTCGGAGGGTATCTCGAAACATCCCAAGGCCTTCGAGTGGATGCACAAAACCATACTATTTGGAGTCTAAATTGATGAACATATATATGATGAAAACATGAAAGCAAGTGAAACAGCCTACCACACATTCTTTAACACATTTTGCAAACTTGCTATTCCTGTCAACTGAAATGCGATCTTCAACCCTTGGCAGATCATGAGTATCAATACCAGATAGCCGAAAAAATCTTGCTATCCTTGCCTTGGATTTCAAGGGTGAAGGAGTTCCATCAATTACAAACACAGGAAACGCACCAAACTGCAAAAAATACACAACAAAATCACCATCAACGTAAAAAGAGTAAGAGAATCATAAGGATCTTAAACCAGAAGAACTACAACCAAAGAAATTCCCAAATTCTCTTCAAATTCATTCATGTTACTAAACTACGCATAAACACTTCACAAAACCCTCAAATTCCAACGCCCAAAACATCAACGCCCAAAACGGCAAAAACAATTTCATCGCCGACTTCTTGCACCCAAAGAAACAAAACCTTAGCAAAGAGAGTGATGGTGCGGAAGAATGTGAGCCTCAAATGGGGGCTTCGAACACTGGCTTTAATGGCGGTCTCGTGCTGGACGATCCAGAAAGAGAGGTCGACGGCGACCCGTTTGTTCCTAAGGAAATCGAAGCCCTCAGTTCGAGCATGAGGTTTCAGTAAATCCCAGAAATTGCCTCCAACTCCCATTGCTTCGAGTGATTCAGAAACGGGTTCATGAAACCAATAAAAATTTGCAGTTCTTCGTTGTAGAAATCGATTGATACTTTGAGAAGAAGAGGTTCATCTTCAACCGTGTGTGAGCAGAAACTTCAATTTTTCAGAATGGATGTTTTGTTACCGTTGCAACGTTTAGAAAGGCCATGTTTTTTTTTTTTTTTTTTTTTCCTTTGAGACTCCATGAATGGGATTTGGGCTGCCCGAAAATTGGGCCCTTGGCTTCATCGTAGTCAGTTTGAAACGGTAACATTATTTTCTAATTATTTATATAATTTTTTTTCTTCTGAAAATATTAAAATTTAAATCTGTTGAAAATATATAATTTATTTTAAAATATAAATTTTAAGAATAAATATGGTAACTTTTATTTTTTTTATGGGTTTTGTTTTAAAAAATGTTAGTAAAATTATTGATGAATTATAAAATATATGTTTAATAACATGAAATTGATAACGATTTAAAATTTGATAAGAATTATATTGTAAATAATTAAGATGCATTTGGTCACGTGGGGCGAAATTTATTAAATTGTGATAATCAAATAATTTAAAACATATATTATAATTAAATCAACACAATCAAAACTATAATAAATAATTTTTTTAAAAAAAAGCTAAATTAATAAAAATAAGATACTTTTCAACTTTCAAAAATTTCAATAATATCTTTCGACTTTTTAAAAAATTTAAAAATTATTAAGATTAGTTTTGAATAAAAATTATTAGTAATTATTAGTAATTTATTTCAAAAATATGCTTCCTTATTTAAAAGTTTAAAAATATTTTTACCATTAATATTATATTTTAAAAATATCTATGAAATTTGAACAATAGTATTAACATATTTTTACTTTTATAATTTTTTTTACTAGGGACAAAAACTGTCTGGTGATATTCATAGATTATCTTTAAACATTTTGATGATTATTTTTTAAATTTAATACCAACCATAAACGTATTTTTTAACTTTTAAAAAGCTTAAAAACATTTTTGAAATTCTAAAAAAAAATGGAAGGATATTAATAAAATTTTTGAAAATTCAAGAATATGTTTTTAAACCTATTTTAATAAACTCTTTAAAAAGTTTTAAAATATTTTTTATACAAAATATTAATGATATTTTTTAATGGATGATATACGTTTTAGTCAATTAAATTATTCTTATATTGAAATGCAATTTAAAATTTATGTAATTTATAATATTTTACGGGTTAAATTAATAAAAATACCTATAAATTTTGTATTTTATCTTAAAATATTCTGAGTTGATTTGGAATGGAAATTGTATTTTATTTTAAAAATACTTTTAAATTTTCAAAATAATTTAAAAAATATTCTTAAACTTTCGAATTTTCATTATTATTCTTAAATCTTCTTTTAAAATATTAAAAGATGCTTTTAACCTTTAAAAAAATTAAAAATATACTTACTATTAAATATTGACATTATTTGAATAATAAATTAAAAAATTAAAAATATTAATAAAACTTTGGAAATTTAAATACTTTAAAATTTTAACAGCAAGTTTTAAACGAATTGTTAATACTTTTTTCAAAAACTACATTTTTATATTTTAAAGATATTATTAAAATTGGGAAAGTTTAGGATATTTTTATTTTTTTTAATTTTTTTTTTTTTTTAGAAACAAAAACTAATTTTGCTTTGTTTTGTTTTGCTTTAATAGACGGATTTTATTTAAAACAAAAGGAGGAGTTAAAATGGGAAACTGGAAATAATCGGTGATCGCTTTCGTTCTTCTTCTCGAATCCGACTCCAAACTTCTCTTCGTGTGAGTTAATTTTTCTGATGAGGAATCAATCTTAAAACTGGAAGATCACCCAGTGGATTTCTTCATTTCCATTTCCCAAATCCGTGATCACATTCAAAGCTCACTCCAATCTCTCTTCTACAGAGAGAGAGAAGAGAGAAACTCTTGGGAGCAATAAAAATGGCGGAAGAATTACCTGAAGGCACAGTTCAGAATCTACTGGATCAAGAGACTCTTAAATGGGTTTTTGTTGGTGGCAAAGGCGGTGTCGGAAAAACCACCTGCAGCTCCATCCTCTCGATTCTTCTCTCCCGTGTCAGATCCTCTGTTTTGATTATCTCCACCGACCCGGCTCACAATCTCAGCGATGCCTTTCAGCAGCGATTCACCAAGGCGCCCACCTTGGTTAATGGCTTCTCCAATCTCTATGCCATGGTGCGTCTTTTGTTGTTTTTTTTTTTTCTTTTTCTTTTCCGATTCTGAAGCGTGTTACGTGATGTAATCTGGATTCTAATGCGTGTGGTTTTCAAGGTGATTGATATATGAATTGAGAAATTATTGTTCGTTTGATTTGAATCTTGATGTAATTATGAATTTGATTTGTTGTCGATTTTTTTTCTGGAAGTTTGCTGGTGAATTGGTGGGCAGGAATGTTTAGATTATATATTTGTATGTAATTGTTCCAATTTGACGAATTCGCTAGCTGATTTCCTGCTGTATGCGTGTTTGTTGAACATTTTTGTGGGGTTTTTTTTTCCTTCTAGACTGTTGTTGATAAGATTATGCCTTTCACAATCTGGGCAATGTTGGTATGTAGGAGGTGAATCCTACTGTGGAAAATGAAGAACTCGAGGAGGGGATAGATGGTTTATTTTCTGAGCTGGCTAATGCTATTCCTGGAATTGATGAGGCAATGAGCTTTTCGGAGATGCTGAAGTAAGAAACGCATCGATCTCTATTATCAGAGTTTTTATCTACTTTTGTATTGAGTATTACATTCCTTCGATTCCATGTAGTGATTGCGGGCTATAATCTTGAGATATGTTCTTGTAGAAAAAAAAAAACTCGAGATGAAATGTACGATTTACAAAGCTTAGATTGTAGTTCCAGGATTGCTAGTTTTTGTATTTTCCATGATTTTATCTTTAGTGTTTATGTTGCTCTCAGTTTTGATTATCTACCAATCTGTTAGGACTTGGAAATTGGAAAAAAATGGTCTGTAGCAATCATGGAGGGTTGGGTTGGGGCTATGTGCCCGATATGTATATGTTCATCTTTATGTCGTGCCACCAAATCAATTTCTCTTCTCTCGAAAAAAAAAAAAAACGTTTATATTTATTAACTTGGCTATGTTAAATGATCTTTTTGTCTCCAGATTAGTACAAACAATGGATTATTCTGTAATCGTATTTGACACTGCTCCTACTGGCCACACGCTTCGTCTGTTGCAATTTCCATCAACCTTAGAGAAGGGGCTTTCAAAGCTAATGTCTTTGAAAAGTAGATTTGGAGGCATAATGGGTCAGGTACTGTTTCTAATTTGAAGTTTAAGATTGTGCTATATTAATTTGATTTGGAGATTCCCATGTAACTTTTGTTCTTCAACTTATTTGACTATGTGCGATTTCAGTTAACGTATTAACACTTTGATTTTTGTTAGAATTAGACAAAGTCACTTCCTTAAAACTACCTAGAACTTTTTTTTTTCTCTTGGCATCTTTAGCTTTCCAGAATTACAAAAGTTGTTACAATACACGAGGTAATTAGCTGATCTGAAACTTTCTGCAACAGATGACCCGGATGTTCGGAGTTGATGATGAGTTTGGTGAGGATGCAATTCTGGGAAGACTAGAAGGCATGAGAGATGTGATCGAACAAGTTAATAGGCAATTCAAAGATCCTGTAAGAACTCTTGTTTCTTACTCTTTTTGGTTTTTATTTTCCCTTAATTATTCACGCTTTTTTCTGCATTATTGCTTGTTTACGCTTGTCTAACGAAGAACAAGTATTAGAAAAAAGTGACCGAACTTTTAAATATTAGAAGCCAAAATAGAAACATGCAAACACACTCTGTAGCCTCTCTTAGATTTCCAACAATGTTCTCTAAAGTTATTATAGAGTAGCTTTGAGGAGGCAGAAATATTTATATACATGTAGTTGCTTGACGGAATTACCATTGCCGAAGGGATCGGAGTAGCTATTCTTATATATGTGTTTACTAGATGGAATTACTACTCCTTTATGCTTGGGCTGCACTGGTATATTCTTTGTAAAGAGGCGTCTAAGGATTCTGGTCGTATTATCTGGGGTTGTTGTAAGCTCGCTATCTTGATTTAGGATTCTATTTTCGAAACTTTTGGTGTGTGTGCATAGCCTGTAATAGTGACGGTCTTCTCGTGATGGAGGCGGTATTATTCCATCTGCCTTTTTGAGATAAGACGCTAGTTTCTTTGCTATTTTAAGGACCATTTGGTCGGGGTAGGAACGAGAGAAGTTTTAGAGGGATTCTTATTAAGTGATTTTGGTGTACAGTTTTCATCTGACATTGAACTACTGTTAGGTGTACTGATATCTTTGTTTGCAGGATTTGACTACATTTGTCTGTGTCTGCATTCCTGAGTTTCTCTCGCTTTACGAAACTGAGAGACTAGTCCAAGAGCTCACCAAGTTTGAGATCGATACTCATAATATCATCATTAACCAAGTACTTTACGACGAAGAAGGTTTGATAGTTAATTGAATCCATACATATATATTTTCTTAAATGAGTTGGATCTTCACTGTCACTTAATCGTAATGTACTGTCGTTTTAGATGTCGAATCCAAGTTACTAAAAGCAAGAATGCGGATGCAACAGAAGTACCTCGACCAATTTTACATGTTGTATGATGACTTCCACATCACCAAGTTGCCATTGCTGCCTCAAGAGGTACTATTAAATGTGCTTTCTCTGGAGATATTGTCTCAATAAAAGCCCATTGTAACATGTGATTGAGGGTTCTCAAATTAAAATAAATAGCTTTGTTCATGTCTGGTGTTGGGTTTAGTTCTAAGGTCCGAATGTTAAAGGCACTAGGGAGCTGATCATGAATGGTCTTGAAAATTAGCTTGAAGTTTGTGTGTTCTCTCAACATACTTTGATCCAAACAAAAGGCATAAAAGAATGTCCCTTCTCGGCCTCTCCCCCCTCTCGTCTCTCTCTCCCCATTTCCTCTCCGGTGAACTCACTACCCAAGCTGGTTTTGCATCATACAGCCCTCGATTACCAATGTGTTATGATTTGGCAAGTTTCTTTTCCAAAAAAGGTGACGGTTTTCTCATGGATCTTTTCCTTTGAGTGGTTGAACACTTGCTGTTGAATACATAGGATCCTTCGGAATATGGCTCTTCCCCAAGTTTGTGTGTTCTTTGTAAAGATAGTGAAGAAACGATTATGCTTTTGTTCTTCTTTTGTTCATTTGTGGCTGTGCGTTGGGAGAATCCCCTCATCCCTTCTAATCTTCATTGTTGTTTGCCTAGTAAAGTGTTAGGTGCCCTTTCCCCCCTTATTGATGTTTCTCTTTCAAAAGGGCAAGCTAAGGTCCTTTGGGCTGAAAGGAACTCAAGGATCTTCCAAAAATATGGTTCCAGCAGGGAGGTGTTTCGTCATTCTTGTTGCTCGTTGCTCCCTGTTGGTCTACTGCTAAGTTGTTTTGTATTTATACTTTCATGAAACTCTTTGTGAGATCCCACACCGGTTGGAGAAGTGAACGAAACATTCTTTATAAGGGTGTAAAAACCTCTCTAGCATACGCATTTTAAAAACCTTAAGGGAAAGCCCAAAGATGACAATATCTGCTAGTGGTGGACTTGACTGTTACCTATTTATTTAGTAAACATTCTATGCAATGCACTTCCTGAGGTTTCTAAGAGTTTTCATTTCTGAACTTGTTGTGCCATTGTAGGTGACTGGAGTTGAAGCTCTGACTGGGTTTTCAGGGAAATTTTTGACCCCACATGATCCATCAAGCAGCCGAGACACAGTGGAAGATTTGGAGATGAAAATAACAACATTGAAGCAGCAGCTGGAATATGCTGAAACTGATCTTGACAGACTTAGAAAGGGGAAGCAAAAGGCCTAAGCCCACAGCCTTTCTTTTTGCCAAGTCTCTATTTTCTTTGTTATTGTTTTTCTTTTATCATGTTCTCGATGTCTTCTTTCGAGAACTATAATGCTCAAGCAGCATCCCTTGTTGGTTTACAAGGACCAATGCTGCTGCTGCTTAAGGCTTTTAATTAGCTTTAATTCATTTTTTTGGAGTGTTCTTTGCTGTATTGATTTTCTGGTCATTATAATTATAGTTCATTCTTTTTTAGACCTTGTATTGATCTACAAGCAACAATAAAGGAGCCTCTGGTACACGATTAACCAATAAAAATTAGACCTTGGCCAATGTTTTTCAAAGATAGCAACAATCCAAGAGTGACAGATAATTGTGTTACTGTGGAAGAAGGCAGGCCTGTCATGCCCCGTGAACTACAATAGAACATCTTTGTTTTTCTTTTGGAGACTCAACAATTATGGTGGAAAATCGAACCATTAACTTTTGTAATTGTAAGTTAATTGTAGCCCGAGCGAGTGTCTTATCCACTTATGTAATTGGTAGTCTCTTTTATTCAGTTATTCAACAACTTGCAAAATCTGATTATCACATGGTCGAATTTCGGGGGAAAATGCAGATTTTTAAGGTTAAAATGGCCTAAAGTAACATATCATTTCATCTTAGACAAGTATTTAGTAGATAGAAGCAGAAAAAGACATTCCTGATGAAGTTAGCCTCCATGCAAGGTGGATATGAACACAACCACATCTTTCTCTTCCAATGTTGTGTCAAGCTGTCCGCTCAGCTCCCAATCACAATCATTTACAAGCACCAGAACACCAGGTCTTCTGCACCACATTCCAAACCATGCCACTGTCAGCTATACAACCTTAATATACTCACAATTGTTCAAAAAGTTTCGGCTTTCATAAACGAGATGTTTCTTTTACTTACACGGTGTCGCCTTTCATAAACATTTCTGGCCGCTCCTTGATCAGATTAGAACGAACCCAAGAGAGCAAATCTTTCATGACTAACTGAGACGCGTTTTAAACGAAAACATTAGACGAATAAACAGAGAGATGAAAGGAGAAACAGGAAAATATGAATCTGATGATATCGATTATCGACTAGAATCTTTCATTAACTTATTGGAAAATATGGTTTACCTTTCCCGCTCCATTTTCAGAATTGATGCTGACATTATGGATCTTCACAGAGTCACAGAGCAACTCCAATCCCCCACTGCATTTAAACATTAATATTACTGTCATGTCGATCATATGAACCTAACAAATGACATACTTTGTTTCTATGAGAATCTGGTAACTTTAAGTATGAAATGTACTAAAAGGCAAAGGGTGCCACAAGTTACAAAAGACAATCCTGATTTCTAATGATTGGAGGACGTCTACAACCTCGACCCTTGGTGTATAACTTTCTGTAAAAAATACAATAAATTTGACCTCTATATCACTATCCAAGACCAAACAAGTGCCATCTTTGGATAATATCTCAACAATGGTATTCTTTCTCCTTCTTGTAGACATGACAATGGACGTAGCTGTTGTTTTCGTCCAACAAAGGCTCGAAGGAGTGGTGCCACATCCACATGTTCAGGCCCCATCTTTGATGTCCAAAGGTCATGAGAATCAAATAATGATCAGAGGTGATATGAGGAACCCGCTTGGCCAAAGCAATGTTGAATCTATCAATACAAGGGCCAAAGACTAAAAACCGATCCTTAAGGGTCATAGCAGGCTGTCCACAAAAGCTGGACCAAGTGTATTTTTCGTTCGAGAGGGGAGACAACTAGAATGCTCCTGTATATGAATTTCTTTCCGTAATTGGTTTGCCATTTGACTTCTCAAATGACCATTTGATCACATTAAAACCACCTCCCAAAATCCATTGATCTGTACATAAATGTGACAGATTGTAAAGCTGATATAAGGCACTTTGGATTCGGACGGGAGAGGCACATTGTCGGTTGAGTGTTGATTTACATTGTAAATGTATCTTCACTGATATCATTTCCCCACCCTCTAACTTCATAAAAAAGTTCAATTAAAAGTATCATTCCTAATATTGCAGAAAAGGCTACTCAAGACATGCCCACAGTCTGTTTTCCTTCTTTTTTCGGCTTCAATGGGGAGATGGAGATTGAAAGAACGAATGAGGTCGACAATACGAAATCCGTGTAGTCGATGCATGAAACCAAAAGTTGCCACCAAACAAACTGATGAATTGCTGAACCAACATACTTTACATTTGATAATTACATAATGACTATAGAAAACAATAGAAATCCAATTGAAAAAGCAACATCAACCACAGAGAACTTGAACACAATCGAACACTTCAGAGAAGTGAAGCTAAAAATGAGCATGAATAACCAAGTGGAGCATGCTTCCAAAAACTACGTTAATAAAATGAACAAAACCAGAATGATTACAATATGGAGGCAATGAAGCAACTGGCGATTCAAGCAAAATTTTCAGTTAGTTCCAATATCACGACTCCTCATAAAAACACACTAAGATCATGAACTTGAGAGTTCGCCGAAATTGAGAAAACAATCTATATTCACAGACAAACAACGCTAGAACAATCCAAGTTTGAGCTGCGAAAAACGTAAAACCGCGAAAGAACGCGATCTTATATATCTTATGATTTCCAACTTTCCCGGAAACAAAATCCACTAAAATTCTCTACCCAGTACAACTAATTTTCTCCTGTATCTCACTAAACAAACAACTGGGAAAATTTCCTTAGAGAGAGAGAGAGAGAGAGAGAGAGAGAGAGAGACTTACCCAAATTCAAGGGTTAGTTGCATTCTCAATTTTCTTCACCGGAACCCTAAAACCCTACAGAGAAGACAGAGATCAGAACTTTGGGTTGAAAGTCGTATTTATATTCTTCGTAAAATAATCCTTTTTTTGTGGAAATTTCAAAAGTAACTTTTTTTTTAAAATATTTTTTTACTAATAAAATTTTTAATATATATCTTTTTGTTCTTTTTACATGGATATTGAAATGTGTGCTTCTCTCTGCTATATGCAACCAAATTTCTAGAGAGAGAGAGGGAGGTTTTTGAGAATGGCGGCGGTAATTGGGGCTGTGGGTCTGATGAAATTTACAGTTTCCGTTTCATAAAATCCCAGTTTGGTTGCTCCTTGTCTCTTCCATTCTTCTCCTAGAATTTCTCCCTTTGTCTGCAACCTTTTGGTTTCAACTTTCCCCAAAATTTCACGAACAAGATTCATCTATTTGAATGACCGTACAATTTCCTGTTGGCTATGTGGGAGTTTTTCCCAGTTGAATCTTAGGGTTTTAGTTTGTATCAGGTGCTTGGGCGATTCGAGTGTTTGTTTCCTCTGTTGCTGCAGCGTTGGGATTGTTTTGAAGTCATGGAAGCTTATAAGAAGTGGGTCAGGGATAACAGGAACTATCTTTACTCTTTTGAGTCTCTTGCAAATGTGAGCACTCTCGAATTCTCATCAGAATCTGCTGTTTTATCTGTTTGATTTCATTTGGGAATTGATTTGCTTGGCTTTTGTGACTTTCTCTGTAAGTTATCTTGGAAGCATGCTTATCAAGTACTTTATTTGAATTTCCGTTCAATGTTTTCACAGTTGATTTTCTTCCCTCAGTTCAATAATCATTCGTTGCTTCATGTTAAGATGGCTTCCCAAAATCCTCGTTCCAAGGAAGATAGTATTGTTTACTTATAAACCCATGATCTTCCCCTTAATTAGTCAATGTAGGACTCCCTCCTAACAATTCTCCACAAATTCTCCCCTCGAACAAATTACATCATAGAGCTTCCCTTGAGACCTATGTAGCGGTCGAACAACTCCCCCTTCATGAGGCTCGACTCCTTTCTCTAGAGCCTCGAACAAAAGTACACTCTTTGTTCGACACTTGAGTCATTTTTTATTACACCTTGGAGGTTAGCAACTTCATTGTTCGACACTTGAAGATTCGATTAACATGGCTAAGTTGAGGGCAAGACCCTGATACTATATAAGAAATCTTACGACTCTCTCTATAATGGTATGATATTGTCCACTTTGAGCATAAGCTCTCATGGTTTTGCTTTTGGTTTCCCCAAAAGGGCTCATACCGATGGAGAGAGCATTGCTTACTCATAAACCTATGATCTCCCCCTTAATTAGCTAATGTGGGACTCCCTCCCAACTATCCTTGTCGTGGATTTGTCATCTTATTTTTGAAAAACAAGATATATAACCAACAATAAGAATCAATTCATCTGAAATTTCTACGTCAATGGATGCCATGTTGTCCATTGTTTCCTAAGGATGCTGTTTCTCTTATCTTTGATTAGAGAATCTGAGCCTAGACCAGAGACATGACATATCTTTTTCATCTTTGTTTGACATTGAACAGCTTAATTTCTTGATAGTTTTTGAGAACTGTTATATTACCAAGCGAAAGTCAACTGTTTGTAGATCTGTTAGTAATAACAACTGGTATAAGTTTGTGGACTTTAATCTCGTATACGGTTCTTAATATTGTACAGGGCTTGACGTGGCTTCTTCCCGAACGATTTTCTAATTCAGAAATTGGACCAGAAGCAGGTTTTGTGAAACTTTGGTAACGCTTGACTGCTTCTTAGCTTGGAATATGTGATGCCCTTGGAGCCCCTTTGATGAAAATGCATGTTTTTATTATTTATCTCTTAAAAAAACCATTTTATTCCCTAAAACGGAGAACTCAAACGACTCGATTGTTCTTACGACATTGTTCGACTATGTATACATCTTGATGCCTGTGGTACTGGGTCCTTCTCCTTGCATTATGCTCCGATCTTTGATCTTTGTGGAGGTTTTACCCTTTGATTCTGATACCCAGCAAGGGTTCTTACGATATTATTAACTACTTTATTTGTTGTTCTCTGCCATTGTCTTGTGAAATGAACACTGGTTACTGGATCTCATTTGTAAGTTTCAAGCAATTATTCATGAGTTTAGCGATTTCTGCAGTTTCTGCTGCTGTTGGTGTTATCACTGCAGTCAATGAACACATAATTGAAACAGCTCCAACCCAGATGCGTGTAAACGCGACCGTGCCACCTTCATTTCCCTATTCGTTGTGCATATCTGCTCTAAAAAACTTGGAGCCATTGATCGAAGTTGCTGCACAACAATATTATGGCGACGATAAACGCTGGAACTTCATTGCCGTTACGGAGGCTATGAAGTAAGACTCGTTCGAGTATGGGAGTGCCATTTTTTGTATCTTAATATACATTTTTATTGGATATTCTTTGCCATTGGATTTCAGGGTACTATTTAGATTAGCTCTGTTCAAGAATAGTGGATACAAAATGATACTCGAAGGAGGCGAAACGACAAATAACGAAACGCATCTCGAAACTTCAACTTCTCAGCACAGAGCTAATGGTGGGCATCATGCATCTGGTTATTTAGGATATGGTAATGGACATAACCAGTGGAGTCTAGAAGGGAGGGCAATGTCTGCTTTAAGTATGTTCGGGGATAATGCTCGGATAAATTCGACACCAGCATGGTCATACCGGGTTCAACACGAGCGTGCAACGTTCAATCCTCCAGGTGAGTATGGATATTATGTATGATTATGATCCCAAGTTGCTAGAGCTTTGTTGGAAATGTCTAATGACAATCCATTCTGTGCCTCTACAGCTACAATACCTGAGAGGTCAACTCTTTCGACTATTTTGTCCGAGCAGGGTCATCTCGGGGCTCTTTTCGTGATGGGAGAAGTGCTTTTTATAACAAGACCGCTAATATACGTTCTTCTAATCCGAAAATACGGGATTCGGTCGTGGACTCCTTGGTTTCTTTCTCTGGCTGTGGACCTGATTGGAACAAGCTTTTTGTCATATGCTACCTCAGCGTCCAGAAAAGACCAAAGATTTCACCTCTCTGATTCTGAGAAGGACGAGGTCAGGGGTTGTCTCATTCATCATTCATCCCCCATGAATTTGAACTATCATTCTCGTATTAACGTCAACGTGTTCGATTTGGTTCAGCTGAGACGACGAAAGATGCTATGGGCATTTTACATCATGAGAGACCCATTCTTTGAGAGATTCACAAGGTGCATACATACATACTTTAATCTCTCCACTCCAAACTTTAAACCTCGACTTGAACTCACTTCGGTTGATCGTTTTTCTCAGGCGAAAACTCGAAGGAGCCGAGAAAGTGTTGCAACCCGTACCGTTTGTTGGATTCCTCACAGGTTCTGTTCTATCATTATGTTTATGCAGTTCTTTTCATGGTTGTTACAATGTGATTAGTTTTGATGTGCAGCAAAAATCGTGGAGCTTATGGTTGGAGCTCAGACAAGATACACTTACATGTCTGCTTCATGAGCTGCTTGGTTTGTGAAGCTTCAAACTCTTCCTTCCTGCTATCTTTTCTGCTGTTCATAGAAATATTTAGTGTTTTTTTTTAATCAAACTGCTTTGAATAATAATTAAATTAAAATATGTAATTTAATCACTAATTAAGCCACTAATTGAGTGATTTATGAGTATATTGCATGTTCCTTAATTATATTTTATTAAAACTTTAATTTTACAAAAAAAAAAAAAAAAAATCTATTTTTTTATAATTATAGTGTTTGGTCCAAATTTTATAGAGAATTAAAAAAATTATTGCTTTTTCTTTTATACTAATTTAAATTCTTTATAATCAGAGGTAGTTTGAGAAATTCGATATATAAATTATTTTAAGTGTTTTTTTTTTATATATCTTGAATTAAAAAATTATTACTTTTTAGTAATTTTATTGTATTGGTTAATTTTAAATTATTAATGGTAGATGGTTTATTTTTATTAAATCAATTTTAATCAATTCAATTTTAATTTATTTGACTTGAATTTTTAGGATTTTGAGTCCATTAAATATTTTTTATAAATTTTGTTCGTAAATAATTAGTATGCTAATCAAATTGAAGGATTAATGATGCATGAAAAAATAGATATCGGCCTAAAACGATAATTATGTACATATAAAATAAATATTTATTTATATTATGCGAACACTTCTTTTTATGGTTTGATTTTGGTGGTAGATTATATAAATACAAGATATTACATTCTAAATATATAATTATGATATATTAATAAAATAATAAAGGATTTTTTTTTTTTTTTTTGAATAATTAATAGTTAATTTATCTCAAATAATTCATAAATAAGTAAGTATGAATATTATTCCACATGAATTAATAATAGTTATAACTTAACTTATTAAATATATATTAATTAATTAATTAATATTTTCATAATTGATTTTATAGGGGATATTTATACTTACTCTATGAAATTAATCCTATCGTATTATTTTGATTATTATTTGATGAATTATTTGATTCTAAATAATTAATTATAATTATTAAAAATGACTACCTGTAATAAATATTAATAGAGAGAGAAGGAGAGGGTATGGACATCAATAAAATCTACACGATCTACTGTATAGAGAACCTTTGTATCATAAATAAAAAAATAATATATGAAAATAACTGATGTTTATATCCGAGCTTCTAAACCTTGTTTCCAACAGAGGGATCGATAACCCTTACCCATTATCATTCTTATTATATCTCATTCAAACGATCCCAAAATGATATCTTAAATCCACGCTAAAATACAATAGTTATTCACGAATAGAGTTGTCTATGGGTGGGACGGGGATGGGGAAGTCTTCTCCATTTTCATCCTGACCCTTTATTTCATTCCCTTTCTAGCTAAATTTCTTTTTGTCATGAATAATTCTAACAAAAATCTAATATAATGTTTACTGATAATAAATATAATATAATATTTTACTAATATGGTTTCTAGGAAATTAAATTATAATATTACAACATAATTTTTTTAAAAAAAATTAACATAGTTTTAAATTACACCTTATAATTATAGTCTTAAGATTGTAATGGGCATAAGTAATAATATTTATAAAAAGTCTTTTAAATTAAAAAGTATTTAAGATACTTTTTAAGTTTTATTTAAATTTAAAAATATTAATGAAAATTAAAAAGGTATTGGAATATTTTTTAAACAACCATTTGTAAAAGAAAATATATTAATAATGATAAACGTGTTTTTTTAAAAAAAAATTAAAGATACTTTTTTAAAATTTGAAAGGGATATATATATATATATATATATATTATTATGAAAACAAATAAATTAAAATAATAATAAATTAATTAAAATAAAAAAAAAGCAGGTCCCATGGCGTACGGGTCCCATCTAGAAAAACCAACGTGGACCACACCGAAGCAGCACGTGGACCCCAATGCAAGGGGAGGACAATGGGGGGGGGGGCATGCCCATTGTATGTAATAGGCGTGGACCCCGCCCCTTTTCATCAGTGCTGATTAGTGCTGGTGGGTCCCACCACACCCCTCCTCTCCACCAATCGCATTTTTCTATTTTTAAATTAATTAACTTGGAGGGCTGTCCCACTTTTTTTTTTTTTTTTTTTTTTTTTTTTTTTGAAGTGCATTTTGGTAGGTTGGTAGGCCCACCTACCCGAGAAGGGTTAAACTATAATTTTAATGCCAAAGTTTTTAATTTTTTTTTTTCATGTCTAATAAGTTCGACTAAGTCTTTAATAAACTTAAATTTTTTTAAAAAAATTCATTTATATATATATATATAGTGGAATTATGAATTTGAAAAATTAGAAAATTTAGAGACTCAACCACTAATTTTAAAAATTTAAAATCAAAATCAATATAAACCATACCAAATTAAACACGAACTTCAAAATTTAAAGACTAAATTAATAATTTGAGGAATATTTTTTTTAAAACGCCCCAAGAGTATTTGTTATATTTGCAACTTTTAAATTTTGTGTTCAATTAACTTTAATTTTTTAAAAAATAAATGTATTTATTAGGTTTGGTAGGATTTTTTCTTTTAGAGTTAAAAAACAATATTTATTAAATATGGATTAAATACAAAATTAAAAGATTAAAGTTAACTAAATATTTTTAAATTTTAAAAATTTATTAGACCTTGAATTAAAATTGAGTGAAGGTAATGATTTAAAAGTCAATGTAAATATAACTAAATTAGTCGAGATATTAATAGAAAAAAAAAGGAAAAAAAAAAAGAAAAGAAAGAAAGATGAAGGATTAAAATGTAATTTAACATTATTGATGGGAAAGAAAAGAATCTAAAACTAAAAAGATGATGAGGATGACCTTATCTAGATGGACCCAGAGGATATGGTTGAACGGTCAGATCCAGCAATTGAGGTGGGGCCCACGAAGTTGGAATTTCAGAAAGAGACGTACATAGCAAGCTTCGTGGGGTGCGTCACATGAGAGTCACCCCACACTCTCAACGAACGAGATTCTTAGTGGGCTACGTAAAAAGCCCATCCCCTCCTTCTTTTCCTATTTATACACACAATTCATTTTTTTTAATTAAATTCAAATAATAAACACACAATTTTATATCCCCTAAACTTTTTAACTTTATTCTATTCACATACCCGACCAACCTAAAGTTAATTGAATTGGGTTATATTTTTTTCGATTTGAATTAAGTTGAATTTTTTAAAAAACTGAAATTAAGTTCAGTCAGTAAGATTAAGATCTGACCCTACTTTTTAAAAAAAAAAATTAATATTTAACCTTTATAATCAATGTTAGTGATGTTTTGTGACTGGTAAATATGTGATATTTAAACGAGGGTGTAAGAAGCATACAGAGAGGAGGGGGAGGGGCCAAAAAGTGTAGTAAAAGGGAGAGGACAATGGCAAAAAGGTGATTATGTATGTGGGGTAAGGGGAAGGGGAAGGGGGCCATGGGCTATGCCTATTTGTTGTGCACCATAACATTAATGCCCCACTCCATTTTGTCCACTTTTATATTGCATTTAACCATTCCCCTTTTTCCATTTTTTATTTATTTATTTAATCTATGATACTTTTATTATCCGTGTCCAACTATATTCTCGTTCGTACATAATAAAATTTTATAATATAGTTTTTAGCATTAGAAACTTATTTGTTACATTTTTGGGCAGTCATTCTCATATATGTCATTTAAAAATTTTATAAATATAAACATGGATCATATATACATATAAAATATAAATGGGACATCTTTAACCAAAGTTCCCAAAAACTTAATCCATAAGGTAAGGTACAACCTTTTAAATGGATATGATTGGTGATATATTATTCAATTTTAAAAATAAAAAATAAAAGATTAAATAGAGGCAAGGCTATTTTGGTAAATTACACTACATAATTTGATGTGACTGATGAAAACTGTCTAAGCATAAACATTGGATGCCAACATTAATATAATATGGCAAAATAATAACAACAAAAATAATTATAAAAAAAAGGAGGAAGGTGTCTTTTGCAATATAAAAAATCATATTAATTATTAAAAATAATTATTTGTATTTATTTATTTATTTATATAGGACACCACATTTAATACATCATTAAACCATCATAAATACTTTTTTTATATTATGTACTTTCAACTCTTATTTATAGCTACCTAATTATACCTATAAATATTACTTTTACCTATATTTTTAAAGCTAAAGTCAAATTTTGTTTTCAATTATTTTTTATTTGTATTTTTAAATTTGGCTAAAAGTTCAAATAATTATTTTAAGAAAAAAGAAACTCAGAATATTGAAATGATGACAAAATTAAAAAAAATTATTTAAATCTTTATACTAACCAAATAAATTAAAATTAATTTGATTTAATTTTTTTTTTTAATGAAAAAATTGAGAGAAAAAAAAAAGGATATTCTCCATTAAGAATTTATTCCCTACAAATTCGTGGCAGGGAATCCCTATATCCATCCAGCAAATATAATAGGATCAATCTATTTTTAGTACGGAAGGGTAATATAGTAATTTGGCTGCTCATTGTTCCACTAGTACCGATACAGCCGGCTGATTTGGATATATTTTGATATTTATAATTACTTATAATGGATAGCCTTTTTATAATTATATATATATATATATATATACAGTCTTCTTTTAATTTAAATTTAATCTAAATAAAAAAATATATTTTTAAAACTTATCTAAATTTTCACACTTTTTATCAATTAATAGTTAAATGGGCCAAAATTCAAACCACCCTTTTATTTATATTTATATTTATATATATATTAATGATTACAATGGTTTAGCCACTTTTCGTTGGTAGTTCAAAGGCGGTTGCCCCTCCAATACGAAGTGTATAAATATAGAAACTTCTATCATTTATGTTTGAGAATTTACGGAGGAAATTAGGTTTTAAATTTCTCGAAATGACACGATTATATATCTAAAGGGAATGCATTCCGGCCTAAAAGCATCTAAAGCGAGACTTATGTAGACATTAAACTATTTATTTGGAAAAGTCCAATTTTTTTCTCCAGTAAAGTTGCTAGTACGAGGTGAACTCGTATTCACCAGAGTGAAGGAGAAGAAAATGGAGGAGAGATTTGACATGGTCGTGTAGAGCGTGAACATATAGAAAAGGATTGAAGGGACTCATCCGCGACTTAACATTTGTAGAATGTTACATTCTATTCCCCGTATGTTTAATAAAACCAAAAATCTCCCTTCACTGATATGAGTATGTGTAATGACCCATTTTCGAGAGACTTGAGTCATGGACGGTTACTTAGTGATGTGAAATATTTGAAAATACAAACTTTTTAGATTTAAGATAACATCGTTTAAAATACATTACAAACTGGCAAACTACAACGATGCACACACAAAAATATGACATAGGTAGTCAATGAAACCTCGAAATACAAAAATCAAGGGTTCATAAGAGAATCATAGTACAAGACATCAATCTAGCTCAAAACTCTATAGCCCCTAGCTCGTGTGTGCCTATGCCTCGACCGCTCCATCATGCCTCATCTGAAAAAAACTGGTTACAAGAAAGCTAAATGGGTAAACATGAAAAAAATTCTAAGAAACCCATGAACCCTTACCTCAACCGATGCCACACTCTTTGCCTTCTTGCTCAATAGAATAGGTTCCGAAAAGAAAAGAAAAGAGACTAAAGTTAAAACAAGGTAATCCTGACAATTTTTTTTTACGTAAAGGAGAAAGAACCAAACTCCTTTTTCCTCGAATTAAATTAGATTATGATAATTTGATACATGTAATTAACTTAATTTAAAAAATTGAAAGGGCTATTTTAGTTTAATTAAAAAATAATTGGATAAAATACAAAGGTTATAAGGTGGGGTTAAGAGCAAATTTGAGCTTATAATATTTATATATTTAGAGGGCGGTGGCCAATAGTGTGGGTTTGAGAGAGATGCAAATGTCAAGTTGGGAGTTATTGGAAGAAATAGAAGAAGAAGAAGAAGAAGAAGAAGAAGAAGAAGAAGAGAGTAGGACCACCCATCATCCCCATCTTTGACCCAATCCAACGGCTCATCTCTCTCCACATCTGGCCCCCACCCCCTTTGTGGGCCCACTCCCCCCTTCCATTTCCACATTATTATTAATCCCCCCCACCCGCCCCCAACTTTCCCTCTTTTCCCATTTTCCACCCCCTTTATATACCTTATTCCATTTCTTACCCTAACTCCTCTGTTCCCATTTCTTACTCTTCCTCTTCTTCTTCCTCTTCTCTCCGATCCTCTCCTTTCCCCCATGGCCGATATTCAGAAGCAGGAATACAACGACGACGACGACGAAGACTCTCCGGTTACCGATCTCCGGATGAATGATTCCGACTCCTCTCGAATGGACCTTCTTGCCCTTGCTCCCAAGCAGGAGGATCCCGACGACTCCCATGATTCCGACCTCCCGCCATCCCAAATTCAGGTCGTTAACTTCGCGCCGGAGATTGCTAAAACCGTCTCGGTTTTACCGCCTAAGAGAGCCTCCACCAAGGATCGCCATACCAAGGTCGAGGGCCGCGGCAGGAGGATTCGGATTCCGGCTACCTGTGCGGCGCGTATCTTCCAGTTGACTCGAGAGCTTGGCCACAAGTCTGACGGCGAAACCATACGGTGGCTTCTCGAACGGGCTGAGCCGGCGATCATCGCTGCTACTGGAACTGGTACCATTCCCGCCATCGCTATGTCTGTTAATGGCACTCTCAAAATTCCAACCACCACTTCTTCTAATCAAGATTCCGCCGACCAATCCGTTGGTAAGAAGCGGCGTAAACGTCCTGCTAATAGTGATTACGTCGACGTAAACGATGCCGTTTCCGTCTCAGTCTCCAACGGCGTCGTCCATTCAGGTACCAATACCACCGCGGCCGTGCAACAGGCTTTACCACCAGGGTTCGTTCCGGTGTGGGCCATCCCATCGAACGCTATAATTCCCGGGGCGGTTTTCATGGTTCCATCCGTGGCTTGCTCTTCCACCCGTCCTCAGTTGTTTTCATTTCCTGCTCCGGGGGCGCCGCTCGTCAATACGACGGCGCGGCCCATTTCCACCGTCGTATCGAAGGCGGACACATCACACATTCAATCCAGCACCACGAATCAAAGCTCGAGCAGTTCTAGCGCTTCCACCTCGAAGTCAGAATCCGTGATGGCACCGATCTCGAGCTCCACCGTTCCGACGAGCAGCAAAACGACGACGCGGATGCTTAGAGACTTCTCGTTGGAGATATACGATAAGAAAGAGCTTCAATTCATGTCTCGCTCAGCTTCAAAACATTGACAAGAAGGAAAAGAAACATACTAATAGCTATCTCAGTGTAATTCATCCGCCATTGACGAACCAGAGGAAAGAACAAGAAGAAGAAGAAGAAGAAGAAGGAGAAAATTGGAAAAGTAATTGTTTTTTTTTTCGGCAGTGCAGCGGAACGAAAGGGAAGCACGAGGTAGTCACGTGATAGACGTGAGGATCAAAAAGTAAATGCACGTGTAAGGTGGGGTGGAGAGTTTTTTTTTTTTTTTTAATTTTAATTTTTATTTTAATGAAGGCGCAAAAGTGTGGGGACCACATCAGCAAGGTGGGTCAACACTACGGAAAAGAGAAAAAATATATAAAAAAAAAAGAGTGGGGTCCAGCTAGTAGGGTGTGGGGGGGGGAGGGGGGGACCACCATTTAACCTACTTGTGTCATGTGATGGAGGTGGGAGTGGGCCCGGAGCACTTGATGGGCCCAAAGGTGGCCTAATGGGCCAGAAGGTTGTGGTGGTCCGAGCCAGGTGGATGGGTGGAGGCTGAATCGGCACGTGTTAGAATGTGGGCCAGTGCGGCCTAAGAACCTTTCCTATTGACAGGTGGAGAAATCAGATTCGTTTGGTATCAGATGCTTTTTCTGGAAAGCTTAGCTGGTTATTTTAGTTAGAGAGAGAAAGGGGGGTAGATTTGTAAATTCATTCTTTAGCTGAATTCTTGATAATCCATTAATCATTAGTAACGACGTCGTTTTAATATATTCCCTTTTATTTTTCCTTTTTGCATGGTAAGGAGAAAGTATTTAAAAAATTCAAAAATTCATATTTCTATCGATATATTAACATAATACATAATGGTTTAGTTAGGATATATTTAAAATTAATTGTTTTTATTATATTTTATACCTCATTATCTCGTCTTATTTTTATGTTAAATAATCATGTTATTTATTAGAATTAATTCAATTACATTAAAATTATAAAATGATGATATATAGTCTACACATGTTCAAACCTACTTTAAATATACACGTTTTTAGAGTTACATTTTAATATTTTATATCCGTTGACTTATGTGAAAAAGTGTAGCATCGATACTAGCTGACCCTGAAGACTTGTCCATCATATGGTACCCACATTATGTCACGACACATTGTGTGTCATAAAGTACTCATTCAAACTTACCGTAGCCTATAAAACGTTCAAAACAAATATCATGCCTCCATTGTCGTAGTTTTTGGGCAAATAATTGTGGAAGTCATAGAGGAAAGTCACATAAGTGATTATTCTTGATTGTGTGTTTGTGCACTCATATGATACGTCTAAAGTTCATAATAGTTTATGTAGTGCATGATTAGGAATGTCTATAGGACGAGGTGGAGATATGGAAGCTTTCTCTGTCCCTGCCTTCTATTTTAATTTTCATTATTGTAAAATTTCTCAGAATCGGAGTAGAGATTACTCACTGAAAATTTGGTGGGATCCAATTCCTATAGTGAATTTTTTTTCGATTTTTATGTTTTTTTTTTAAAATATTAATTTCAAATAATATTTTAAAAGGATAATATCTATTTTAAAGTAAATTCAACCATATTTTATAAGAAAAAATATAATATAATGTTGGACATAATTATAAAAAAAAAAAAAAAAAAACTCAAAATTCAATATTACAACATAATATTCTACAAGAATCTTGTTCATTAAATTATTTTTGATTCCGTAGAACAATAGTAATAAGAAAACCTTAGCCAATTGAATCTAAGAACCCTCGTAAGCATCTAAAAATGCAAACCCTTAGTTTACAAAGGCTAAAATCTCAAATCAATTTGATTTCACTACAAGAAACATAAGACTCATATTACTTTATTAATCAAATATCTCATGACAACAATACTTGTTTGAGATTCGAATCACTCTATAAATAAGATTGATTATGTCAAATTTAAATGATTCTAAACATGCGATCTAAACTTAATAGAATTGCAAAGAAACTTAGCCTTAGTTAAAGTAAAGCACAAATATGCTTTTTACTACATTTTTTTTAAGTATGTTTTACAAATATAATATACATGACTTTATATAGCTTCAAAATGAAAATCATATAGCCTCAAAATGAAAATCATTGATGTTACACGAGACATTCTAATAGTTGTAACTTTCATACTTTATGACCATAATTAGCTAATACGGGTAATCTCAAAGTAAATAAAAATCTTAAAATAAATTAAAGAAACACAATAACTCTAGATAATTATCCGCCTAAAATTTGTAACAGGAAAGAACAAATGAATATTTTTAATGCAACATCTTGCGATAATTTGAACAATATTTTTTTTTCACCGTACCTAACAAAGATCCCTTTTATGTAATTACTAATAAACGTCAAAAAGAATGAAAAGTAAGAGATATGAATAATTTATTCTCACCTAGAAATGAACATGGAATGATGTGTATTACACTAAAATTAAGAATTATTCTTATTCATTACATCATTTTTGGGAACAACAGTGAATTCCATTCTCATCCTCTATGTCCAAATAATTCTCACCACCAACTTTTTTTTTTTTTTAATTCTTTTTCAGTCCAACCTAAATCTGACTTTGATTTTCATGTCAACCCTTAAATAATATCAATAATAGAACATACATTTTAATTGTAGTTCAAAAATAATTTCTATGATTATAAATTATTTTTGAGTAAAAATCTTGACCTAATAATAGTATAAATTTAAATCCTAAACTTTTATAAGTATGTCAATTTACATGTTAAACTCTCGATTAGTGTACAATCCTTCCAATCGAGCATGATACACGTGGACGATCTATAGATGCATTTCATCACTGTATTAGTGGAAGGATTCAAATTTTACAGTTCTACGAACGATTATAATTCATAAATCATTAACAAAAAAGAAAAACTATACTTCCAAAAAAATAGATGTTATTAACATAATTAAATGAATAAAAAAAAAAAAAAAAAAAAAAAAAATACCCATGTATTGGGGTTACACGCCATTACCAAAAAAGGGAGGAAACGATGGGTGTTGCTCCATTATTTTTCCTTTATAAGTACCTATCAAAATCTTCCATTACTGTAACCTGTAAAGACAGCTTCCCGGCTCATTAGTGGTTGTATTGGAATGCAACCAGAGGCTATATTTAGATAGTGAGGTTCTCATGAATGCCAAGAAATGAACCAACTATTTTTCCTCCTACGTCTGGGAAGTTTTCATGTCCAGGAAGAGATCTTACTCTCCCTCTTCTATCAACTTCAACAGGGTACTTCAGAAGATGTCCTCTCATCTCTGTTACATCTTCTCCAGCAAATTGCTTCCAGTTTGATTCTCCAATTGTTCTAAGTTTTTTCACGCATTCCAGGCTCTCTGGTTGGTTGAAACAGTCTTCCATAGTTCCTGTATGCTCCGCCCACAACGACATCCGATATCCATAGATCTACAGATCAGGACATTCAGATCCCAGAATAATTCAGAAATGCTGTTCTATGTAAATGAACATGTAATCAATTCTCAACAAATTCTTCCCACAAAATGAACATGTATCTGAACACGATTGCAAAACAAGATGTGGAACTCTCCTGTTTCAAGCATATGTTTTGTAAATTCATAAAAAAAAATGTCTTCCTCAGGGTATTTGAGCAATTTTAATTTGGACTCTTTATGGACTGACTCTAGTTTGTGTTAGGAATAACGACTCTCCACAATGATATCATATTGTCCACTTTGAGCATAAACTCTCGTGGCTTTGTTTTTAGGCTTCTCCAAAAGGCCTCATACCAATGGAGATTTATTCCTTAGTTATAAACTCATGATCATTCCCTAAATTAGTCAATATGGGACTCCCAACCGTTTGTACAGTCCAAAAGCTTACAGTTACTAGCATTATTTCAAGAAATTCCAGATTAGGACATTTTAAAGTTAAAACTCACCTGTCCACGAGGACGTGAAACTTTCCTTGCCCACGTATAGTGAGGTTGATAGGCTCCCATAGCAATCTCAGTGTCTCTAGTTCCTTCCATGGACCTCTGGTTGATGTTAGCAGATCCCAAAATCACAAACTCGTCGTCAACTATCATGCCTTTGGAGTGAACGTATACCATAAACCTTCTGCTTTTCCGACTAAGTGCCTGCAGTCAGTTCATTCAATCATTTCTGATTTTAATAAAAAAACACGCAGAGCGACAAGTTACTGGTACTTTTTCTTCTATTACTTGCTCTTTGCATGGAAACTCTCAAAATAATTTATGGGCTCTTCCTTTATTTTGATGTAAAATTATGGATGACTGATATGCAAGGTTGTTTCCATCATATCTCTCCTTCTTTTCCTACAAGTTCTCTCCCTACAATATACAGCTATTTGTCAAGAACTTAACATAGGAAGACTGTTCCGCAATGTTGTAAAATTATCAACATATTTATATATATACAAAGGGAAAGTAAATTTTTCGATGATAAATGGAAATTTATAGCAGAAGTTACAGGTAACTTCCATTAAAAGAGCACAAACTTTCCAACAAAAACAAGAATTAAGGTCTAGTTGGATAACTATTTGGTTTTTGGTTTTTGAAAATTAAAAAACCAAATGGTCATCAAACAAGGCCTAAAATAACAACTCAAAACCCAAACTAAAAGTAAAAAAATACATAAGACTAAAATCAAGTACTGATTTAAGGATATAGGTTACCTGAGGGGTGTTTTCTGCATTAGGACTTTCAGAACACAAAGAATCATTTCCCTCCGTAGCCTCACGATTTCCCAGGCAGAAGAAGTTCAAATAGTCTTGAGGAGAGAATGCATCCTCAAGACCAACCTCCATCAAAGCCTTATAGATGACTTCATACATCATTTGCATCGTTTTTTGCTGAGCAACGCAAGAAAAGATGAAGTAAATCAGAAGTGTAATTGTCATAGATCAGAACATTTGTTGGCATTTCAATTATGAGGCAAAGTGGACATGGGATGCGAGAATTCCTATCAAGTTTAGCGGGGCCCAAGATGGGATCAGGTTGCCTGCAGGGAGTTAACTCCCCCCCGTAGGTATCCCCATTTAAATTGTTAGATCCGAAGAATCCTTATTTAAAGGAAGCATGCTTACTCACTGAGAGCCAATATATGCAAACAGTAATTCATATATTTACTCCACTTCAGAACTCTCTTGAAATCATCATGGGGTCATACAATATTTACTGAGAGCCAATATATGCAAACAGTAATTCATATAGTATCATGCCATTAAATTTAATAATGAAAAATTATGGAATTCATCCTAAGCTACTAGTGAGTTTACCTGCCAAAATAATATCCTCTGAGTGGCAGCAGCAGTTGGAACGCCCTCCGGCCACATGGGAATGAGAATATATGCAGCAAACCTCTCATTTGCTCTGATTTTATCAGCAATCTTTAGTGCAATTTCCATTGGGATCAAATTGTTGGCACCTATAAACATCAGAAACGTGCATGTCAGGTCAATGAACTGCATGACATAGTTAACTCCTTCAAGCAAAGCAAAAAAGTTGGTGCTTGATAGCCAGCCATAGATTTATAGTCCCGAAGCCTTAACACGCTTTCTAAATGACCCTATTGTCACATATTATCAGATACATGCTGGTGCTCCCATAATTTTTTCTCATTTTCTCTTCTAGTCACACAAACTGAACGCTTAGTCAACTTTAAAAAGAAAACTTATGGGTAGTGATGTTTCAGTATTTTTTTGCTTTAAATAGTATAATCCATATACCCAACTTATTAAGCAATCTAAATAAAGAAGATGCTGAATTTTAAGAACTTGCAGAATAACAGACTACAGTTTAATATCATAGGAATGAGATTTTAATGCTGTATTTCATGTGAGCTTTTTTTATTTTTTATTTTAATAATAATTTTTATGGGCTTTACCTAAATCTTTGTTTGAGTTCCAATTGAAGGATGACCCAATAAAATATTGGTTCTCTATATAAATGTAATGTTGGGCAGCTCGGATGGCTTTCACATATGCTGTGTGTATACTCATGTCAATCAGCACATTCTTTCCACATACAAGGTTCTGCGAGTAATATCAGGCAATAAGCATGTTACACAGACGCAAATACAAAATAAATACACGTCAATTTTATATTTAAATTTAAAGATAAATTATAAAAAATACTCTTAACCTTTATTTAAAAAATATCTCTATTCTTTCATAACTTACAATATTACTCTTTAACTTTTCATAAACATATGATACCTTTGGAGTAGAAATTTAATAAAATATTAGTCAAGAAGTCAACATGGTGGTGACTTGGAATGATGCAACAGTGATTGAAAAGTTCATCTAGATTAAGACCGAAAGAATTATGTTAATCACATCAACTTTTCATCCACCGTTCTAACAGATTTTCTACTTCAAGGATAGTTTTTAAACGTTCATGAAAAGTTAAGAGTACCATGACAACTTTTGAAAGTAGCGAGGTATTTTTGAAACAAAGGGCAAAGTTGAGGTTCATTTTTTAAATTTAATTTAGACTAAATTCAACCTATCATTAGACTTGATAAAAGTATAGCAAGCATAAATGTCCTTCACCTTGCTGGGGGCATCTTTTGGTTCCTTTGGAAAATCTTTAACAGAACTTGAATCAATTGAGCGAAAAATCTGCAGTATTAGATAACTCATCAAGAAAAATTGCCATAAGGAACATAGAGAAATCATTAAGAAGTTTTGTACACCGTTAGTTTCAATTGCCGAACCTTTTATCACCTAGGTAGAGTTCCACATATCCAAGAAGGGATTAAAACCTTACCTGGACATGCCATGATTCAGGGTCATTTTCATTAGTGCAGTAAGATTCCGAAATTCCAATTATGTCGGGAATTCTTTCAATCCGCAGCAAAGCGTCATCATATGATTTCAACTTCTTTATCCCATGAGGTTTTGAAGCCCTCCTCCATCTCTCCTCAAAATTCGTCAAAACATCGTATGCTGCTGGACCATCAATTTTGCTGTGCAGATCATGCCACGGTTCTCTTGGACAACCAACAGCACTACCCTGTTCAACTGAAAGATTTTGTTACTTCATAAAACCAATTCAAATTTTAACAATCCTAGATTCAATAATATATTGATTTTTCACTCCTAAAATCAATTTAGAAAGGTATTACAGCTTTTAGTCAGCTCTTTTGTCTAACTGATTATTGATTTCATATGTTCAATCTATAGATATTTTCAGATACTGAAGATGCATGGAGTAAGACAACACATCATATTATTCATTTATTTATAAACGAATAGTTAAAAAAATACTCTCATCACCAAGAGGAGAATTACAAAAGGGTTTTTCAATTGGAAATCTAAGGGAAAAATAGAGAGACTAGAATCATTAAAAGGGTGTTTATGCTTACACCAATACAAAGTATGAAACAACATCCGATCCAAAATCAAATATTAAGAAAAACTCCCTGAAAATGCTTCCATTCCTTTCACACAAAAGATACCAAAAGCAGACTATTCATAGCTAACCATAAAGTACTTTTCACACCATGGGAAGGGTGGACCAGAAACAGTGAATCCAAAATATCAAGAATGTTGTTCGGAAAAACCAAAGACCAACCAAAAGCATCTAGCATGAATACCCAATTATGAGAGGCAAAAGACTAGTAACAAAAACGAAGGCAAGGGTGTTCTGAGCTAGAAAAACACACATCACACAACAAGGAGAGAGGGTGAAATGAGACATTCTCCTTTGTAGTCGATCGGACAAATTAATTCCTCCATGACTAAGCTCCCACAAAAAAATTTTATTTTCTAGGGATAAACTTCTTTCCAAATCGCCGAGTAAAGGATTGAACGAGGAACGGTAGCAGGAACTTGATTATTCATTACAGATTTAAACGTAAAGGAGTTGGAAGAATCAGGAGACCAACTCCAAGAGTCATTTTCTCGCCAAATAATTATGAGGTTAAGAATTTGGAAAAGATTAGACCATTCAATCACCTTCAAATCATTAGGATGGTGATGAAGACTCAAATCCCACGCAGCATTTGAAGTGTTCCAAGCTTGTACAACCCTAATCTTAGGTTGAGTAGTTAACGCAAAAGTCTTGGAAAAGCCTCTGCAATAATCCCGTAGTTCAACCAAGAATCCTTCCAAAAAAAATGTGTAAAGGTCATTTCCAAGGCACCTGTGAACATAGCTAGCAACCAGCTCAACGGTGTAACAAACGAAGCGCCAAGGAGCTTTATAAGAACCTCGGAGAATCTATCCTGGCCATATACAAGCTCTGCCAATGGTAGCATTTACCAAAACAAAGATATTGCGCCAAAGAGCATCTCCCTCATTCAAAAATCTTCAAATCCATTTAGTCAAAAGAGCTAACTTCCTAAGCTGAAAATTGCCAATGCCTAGACCTCCAAAGAGTTGAGGTAGGTAGTTTTCTCCCAATTTATATCGTGCATACCACCCTCTCCAGTAGATCCTTCCTAAAAAGAAGTCTCTGTTGTAGTATTAACTTCAGTTAGAAGATATTTGTATAATCCCTTATTGTTATCTAGTATCAAAGATTCTCTAGGGATTTATTTAAATTTTCTGATCTAGGGATTAATTCGAATTTACTATTACCTACTAATTAAGGATTTATTTAGATTTATTGTTACCAATAACTGGATTTAACAAGTCTTTCTTAAAAGACAAGTAACTCACTGAAAATTAATACATGAAAAATTGATCTACGATTCTTATATCCTAGTGCAAGATTGACTGGTTTGACCAACTAGAAAAACAGACAAGAACAACTTAGGAGAAATCAATCCTCTAAACGATTTTCCTGCTGCATTCATCTTCAATAGCTCTACAATTCGCTTTCAATTCATGTACTCTGTTTCAATTCTAGATATGGGATTGATCTTCTTACATTGTTTAGGAGGAAATCCAATGACAATAACCGATGAAGATACTTTCTCACCCTTTATACTATTACAATTCAGTGCCATATAGTTGTAGTAGTTCTAACAGACAGTACAGCACAATTTTCCAAAGGATTTGGAGCCTCAATTCTTCGGGTTCCTTTTTCATGCAAAACTTATGTCTGTATCTTGGCTTTTGAGATCCCTAGAGATTCCCTTTAATTTTCCCAAGAATCTAGAAGGCAAAAATTGGCAGCTTGCCCTACTGCCATAATATTAGTTGAGTCCAGTGCTTCTCTTCATTTTTAGGGACATTCTTTTATTCTAGATTCTTTTGTAATTAAGTTCATTAACGGATGCCAATTTCATGTTTACGGTAGCCTTTTGATTTGTTCAAGTTTTTCTCCTTTTTGGTGTTTTCATCTCATGTACTACAATCTAATGAAAGCCTTGTTTCTTCGTTGAATGAAAACGCAAAAGAAAAACAATCTAGAAGAAGATGAAACTAACATGCCCTTAAGAAAATACTTGGGTCAGCAAAACAGGGCGCATGTACTTAGGGTATTCAAATTTTTGGCACATATTAACCTTTTCCTCCTGCATCATATTTCCACAGAATATGAGCGTAGCAGACAAGTGAGACATAGTAAACAGATTACCGTGTATGTAGGATTGTGGTAATCATCCTTGTGTACTGTTTGAAGTGTCCGAAATATGGGATGTGATGGAGTATCATACCGGCCGTCGCATAAATCAAGTCCTCCAACAAAAGCTATGATTTTTCTTCTATTATTTCCACCATCAGCATCCACAATAACCGTTTTCTGATGGTGGGTATAAATAGTTCCAACTTCCTGATTATTGAGAAAGATGAGCAAGAATTAGCGAAAGGAAATATTTCCACACCAATCAGAAAAGAGAGAAGAGACAATTGAACATCCTCCAAAGTCCCCAATATGATAATGAATTGAGGAGTTTCCTAATTTATCCAAAAGAGTGGCTTTCTTTACTCCCCCTGGCGTTGCTGTTCGCGGTTACATCAAAGACGATATAAATTAACAAAGACATTCCAAACGAAATATACTGATCATAAGGACGAGTTCAAGATTTTTTTTTTTTTTTTTTAATAATTAAATAGATTTATGAGCTTAATTCTCAAAATTAAAATACAAATGGACATGAAAAATACATACAATCTAATAGTTAAAGAATGAGTTTGATAGCAAGTACAAGTACAACAATGGTCACAAGATAGCTGAAACCAGAATGCTCAAACCTATAGCGTCCAATAAGGCAGTACAAGAATAAAATGATGTGAAGATTCTAATACCCGAAGATGAAAACAAGTGTAAAAGTAATTTTCAAAATAGAAGATTGTCAACTATTCATTAGACTAAACATATCACTGTTTCTAGCACAATAAAAAATCTTTCTTCTGTTGATATTTATTTAAGTCATCAAAGGAAAAGATGGATTAAAAAAATAAAATAATCAGGGAAGCTGAACCGATTAGGTCTTTCAAATTGTTATTTATTGCCCAGAAAAAGACTTCTCATTTGACCGCTTCAACAATCCAGCCATGATACTGATACAAACTTCTTTATGTAGTAGAGGATTATTCTCTTTATATTGCAATCAAGATCGTATGGTTCCTTAATGATGTTGTAAGGCCTCCAATTACACAAACTAACTCCAAAAGGGGTTACAAGGTCAATCAGCAGCAGTTAGTTGGTTAGTGGGATTAGGAGGTTTGTACAGGTTTGATTTGCCAATTTTCTTGGCATAATCATGTTGAAGTACAACAAAAATCTGACAGGAGATAGAAGTGATTAGTTAAGACTAAACTTTTAGCCATCTGGTCATTGAAGTAATCTCATTTCTTACCCCAAACTTCAAAAAAAAAAAAAAAAAAAAAAAAAAAAAAAAAAAAAAAAAGAAAGGAAGAAGAAGAAGGATAACCTTTTGCTTAACCCAACTATGTCGTTTTCCAGCCATGCGAGGACAAAGTATCACTTGAACGGAGGAGTGTTTGAAAAACCTGCGAGTTTCCTCATCATGGGTTTGCATGAAACCATCCTGCAAGAATTAACATGTGTTCTCAGCAGAGTATGACAATAGATTCTTCAAAACCACTTCAATGTAAACTGAAAACCTTGATTACAAATCGAAAACTCTTAGCTCTATCTTATACTTCTGTGATCCAATAAAGGTAGCTTGTAATTACATGCATATTCTAACAGTTGAACTGAAACGATCGTAGAATATGAACATCTAGTGTGGACAGCTTCTAATTTAAAGGATGTTTGGAAAAGGCAACTATGATAAGCAGGAGATATAAAAGGAATACAGAGCAGGGAGCAAAACTTACGGTTTTATAACCCAAAATGCTCCTAGAAGTGGGATCGTCCCAAACAAGAAGCAGAACTCTCACTCCCTCCTGGGACTTGGACCTCAGGAGATCTCCAAGGGTACACTCTGTCCCATAGCCAGTATCTCGAACTAGTTTCACTTTGTGCCACACTGACCACCCAGTTATGTAAATTAACCTGCGAGCCTGACGTACGGAATCAAAGATGTCATGCCAACATTTCCCATGTACATAGTACATACCGTTATCAAGCATCAAATTTGGAAGGTGACCGTCTGGAACATGAGCATCTTGATAAAGAGTAACAGCTCCACCCTTTCTGAGGGGGAAATATGTATCAGGAACTCCCTGATAATCAGGACCAGCTCCCACTCCATGATGATAAGCACTGAGCCTCTCCATTGGGGTATATTGAATAGAAAAGTTCAGTGCAGCTCCAGGTTTACATGGCTTCCCATTATTTAGGATTGGGAAGGTTCCCTCAACTATAGACCCTGAATATATTTGTTCTGCAGGAATTGCTACAGTTCCTATTAGCTGTGAACCAACAACATCACTGTCTTTAACGAAAAAAAGTACTTCAGCAACATAATGTGCAACGGGAACATAGAAATGTTGCCTCCATACAGGGTTTTCATTGTTGCTTATAACAAAAGTCCTCCCAATTATTGCATTTGCTACAGATATCGATACATAAGGGTCACTAGTGATCTTATGACTCACGCGTCCTTCAATTTTGCCAGGTAATTTAGCAAACATATCCCCCAAGGTTTTGTGAAACATGTCCATATTTGGAAGATTTCTGGCCTCGTTAATCCATATTTCTAAGTTTCCATGTAACAGCAAAACTTTCAATGATGTTTTACTGTGCAATGGAACAATCTGCAAGTTCTGATTATGTTGAGACCCACCAAATGAGCTTGAATGGGAAAACAAAGGTTGCTTGGATGCAGTCAATTGATCTGAATTCCCCACATCGAAACTAGAAAAGGATGAATTGGGAAAGCCATAAAATCGATCGCGCCGATCATATCTCATACTTTGAGGAGAATTCGCCAATAACGAAGCTGAAGGTTGTGCAGGTACAGGTGCAGCAGCAGGTGCAGGAGGTGAAGCAGGGGCAGTTGGTTGATGATCAGACAAATGTACATTGCACAAAAGGTCATCAATAGGCAGGTGAGCAGAAGAGCCTGAATCAGTGTTATCAATCCTGTAGTGACTAGAGAAGCTATTTACTCGTGAAGGGGGTGGTCGGTATTGAGTTTCTGGTGAAGGGTATGCAATAGATTCTTGATACCGATATGGGGATGTACCATGTTGGAAATTGCTATGATAATGAATGGATGGCCTAGCACCACTATTAGGCGATGAGGCATCAGGGTAAGGATAAGGGTAAGATACAAGACCAGAATACGAAGGTGGATGTTGAATATACTCTATTAACCCAGAATGGGATGGGTGTGGGGGATACGCATATGGAGCGACATGTGAAGGACTATAGGGGTAAGGGTAAAGAGGACGACCATATGGATCGAAACTTGGATGTGCATAATGAGGATGTAGATATTGAGAAGGTGGATATTGAGAAGCAGGTGGGTATTGACGGGGAGCTGAACAAGGGTATGCATATGGATTGTGGTATGGATACGATGGCGAAGAACCGTAATTGTCCATAATGGAAAGTTATAAATTCATAAACAACACAGAGCAGCCCCTGTTACAGTTCGTTCGAGAAGATGAACATTAACATAACAAAATAGAAATGATCAGACAGTATGATTCCAAACCAAACACGAAATTTGCTTCCGATTGGATTCAACACAGAAAAAGAAACCAAAAGAGAATGAACGAACGGATGAAATACGTAATTACAAAATAGCAGAAGTGGTATATGATCTTAGGGCGGGAGAATGAACACGTTTGGGACAAATTGGATCCTGAAAACGGAAAGATATTACCGAAAACGGGAAACAAAAACAATCTGAAAAGAGAATGTTCGTCGAAGAAAATCGGTGTGAAGTGAGAAAATTACCTTAGTGGGGGATTGATTACGCAAGAAGAAAAGGAATGAATGATCGTTGAAACTTGGAAACAGGGGAAGGAAAAATTGAGGAAGAAATCATTGGGATCTGGATTTCAAAATAAACCATGGAATTTGGTTTGAGCTTTGTTTTCTCTTCCATTTTCCTTCATCTGATTGAAAAGCGCGCGAGAATGAATTACTGGTTCGTCCAAGTGGAAACATTTTGTTGGTAATCCAAACAGTGTTTTTTTTTTCCTCATTTATTTATTTATTTATTTTCTATTTAATGTTTTAAGGTACGGGATGAATTGGATTAGGTTGGGTTATTGAATTTTGTAGATCAATCTAAAATTTTGGATTAATTGAGTCGTAATTGGAGCCATGCAAATAAAGTTTATAATTAGGTTGGGTTAAGTTGGATCCTCGATTATTTTTTTTATTATATTTTTTAAAATAATTATATTTATTTATGAAATATATTTCACTAATAACTAAAATCTTATAAAATTCAAATATCAAATATTCTCCAGATAGGATGTACTTATTAACTTCAATTACAAACGTCAAATATTTTTAATTTTCGTAATAATCTTAGAAGTGGAGTTGGGTTATAACCATATTTTCAGGTTGGTCGAGTCAAAATGTTAACCCGCGAACCTACTTGAATTTTTGTTTTTCCACAAATTTAAGCCAACCCAAATTAAAAATTAAAAAAAAAATCTAGCTCAACCAAATTTTTAACATTTAAGTTGAGTAAAGGATTCGAATCCCAAACAAATGTTCTTGCCTTTTGATATTTGGATATTTGATCGTAGTCCAAATCTTATTTTTCTTATAGTGATTCCTTATCAGATTCTCCTATGAACAATTTATTTATGATACAACTATAAATTCAGTTCCTTTCCGGATAATGAAATTGTAAAGAAAAAAGAGAAGTGAAAACCAAAAAATAAAGTTTTAGGTATTACTATAGTCCATTAGCATAGGTCACGATTGCATATAGTTACAAATTATGACCTCAACAAAGGTCACTCGCTATATATTTTAAAAATTCAATATTTTCTAAAAAAAATAAATTTCAAGTGAAGACAAGGACACGTATGACGTAAAACAAGTGACTGAAGTTGTTTGCTGAATATTTTTCGGGTCCAAGTTGGCATAATTTCCTTTGTCAAATCAAAAAAATGCAATATTTTTTTTAAAAAAAGATAAATAAGAATAATAAATCAATAAAAATACAAAAATAAATTATTCATAGAGTTATACAAATACCTCTTAATTAATTACAATCTCATACTCCTATTTCACTTATTCTACAAATCACATAAAAAATTATTGTAAACCTTCCTCATTCATCAAATCCTATTATAATTTCAATCGTTAATGTTTCAATCGTTAACCTTAATGAAATCGATACACATTACTTAAATCTAGGGTATTGATTCCACTAAAAACAAACTAACATGAAAATATGATTCGTAAGTTCACAAACTAAAAAACGTTTGAAATTATTTTTCGAGCTCGAAAAGTACAATGTAACGCCTTTTTTTTTTTTCCTAAATTAGAGACGTCACTATATGCAACCCTCTAATAACATATACAAAAATTTAATAAAACATTTTAGTCGAAGTCATGGATGGTCATGGGCTCACATAGGTTAACCAAATGTTCATCATTGTTAGTGATATCTAAATTGTCATTCTAAAGAAAAACCATGTTCCAAGGGAGATTATCCTTTAAAAAGAAGACTTAAAAAGGAGACAACAAAACACTATATTTTGATCTCGAGGATGCTTGGAGTGATCTTTACATGAGTTTTTATGACACCTAAGTTCAAGTGGTACATGAATGGATCTTGAGAGTATGCAAGACATAGTTAAGAAACACTTTAAAGAAAATTGATAGCTACTGCCTATTCCACACATGGTGTACCTTTCTTTTCAGTACCTCAAATGTAGAAACTCTAAAGTTAGACGTGGGTAAGCTCCTCAAATTTTCATTGGAAACACATGAGTAGGGATAAACCAAGTTAATATATATACATATAGACCCGTGGGGATAATCTTCAACCTCAAAGCAGTTTAAGACAAGTAGATAGTATGACAAGTCATAAGAAATGCAGAGAAGACCGTAATATGCCAAATCTAAATTTTGAATCTTGGACTTGTGACATTACAGATGCTATCAAAGTAAAACCTCTCCTAATACGAGGTGATTCAAGAACAAATCTCTGTTCATATTACTGTATCTCTACTCCAAGATTAGCTGTGCTATATAGAAGTTAAGTAATAACCTCCATGATTTGAAACAGGCATTATAAAACAGAACAGGGGGAGAGCAGATTAATTTAAGAAAATAGATGAAAAGAATATCTTTCCTAGTTGTAATTCTTTGGTAAGATACTTCGCAGTTTCAGTTCAAGAGCTGAAACTAAAGGAATTGGAACAATATCGCTCGGTTCAAAAAGGGTTATAGTGCATAGACTTCTGAATCTATAATTTATACCATGGATATGGATTTAAAGAAGCAGATCGTCTGTTGTCCAAAATTACAGCGAATTGGTATGGACTCAGTAATCCAGATCAAGCTTGGCTAACACAGCAAATACAATTAGTGGATTTACATGTTAAAAAGGGAATGAATATCATATCTTGTACCAGAGGGTATGAGATGGGAATGAATGGAATGAATTATAAAGAGAGAAAGAGGGAAGAGGGGCATAGTAAAACCATGTTAAGGAGATCCCTAGCCCCCCACCAATCTAATGTCGGAACCAACCAATGTGTTTCAGCGAGAAATAGCACAGCATAGTAAAATATCTAAGTGTTAAAACCAGCCTCTCATTCATTTAACTTGCATTGGCGAAGGTAAGGATGGTTGTACTTGACATACTTGGACCAATAACCACGGTACTTTGTCATAGCCAATTCCAGCCAAGGTTTCATGTTTCCATTGTAGTGTATCACTGCTGCATTGTCTATCTCAGACCGGTCAATGCTTGGATTGTAACCCAGGCCAAGCACATGCCACGACTTGTCCAGTGGATGTGTCAGTCCGTAGAAAGTAATCAGACCAGGAGGTAATGTTCCTAGCTTCCAGAGCAACCTTTCTTCATTCTGACACCATATGCAAGGGAAAAAATGAATATCTGAATCTGTTTTTTGAGGAAATATATGTATGTATAGTAAAATTTGATAAATATTGATACAAAAAACTCAGTAGACATAATTGAAAACTTACTAAGCTCTGCCACATATGATATATGCCTGTAATGTCTCTCTTTTTCCACTCCTTCAAGTCAAACATATTCATCCCATAGGCCCATCCACATGCATTGGGATCGAATTTTCTTGCAATATGAGGATTGGAGAAGTTAAGATATTTATCAAAACGGTGAAAGCTCTCACCACAGGTTTCGACTGCACCATTAACTTTACCATTAAGATCCACATCCCACAATCCAGACAAGTCCTTCTGAACAACAATGTCATCATCCAAAAACAGTATCTTTTCCAACTTGGGATATACCTGAGGGAGATAGAATCTCAGGTGATTAAGCATAGAAAGATACTTTGGATTTCTGTACTTAAGATTTGATGCACCAGATGAAAGGGTGGTCGGATGTCCAGCCTTGAAATAGTATTCTTTCATTGCGGCAGATTCAAGTTGACGTAATACTGGACAGTAAGATGAATTTAACCACTTGAATTCATCAACATTTTCAACTTGAATTGTGGCTTTTCCAGGAGGATTTGACAGGAACCACATGTTCATGGCACCAAAATTAAGCTTATCTGTAACAAGATGGAATACATGTTTTGAAGGATCCTGCAATAAATTCCACCATGCATAATTTAGTCAGGAACAACAGAAAAAAAAGACCTGCAAATACATGATTATGAATTGGTAGTATTAGTTCACCCTTAGCATCCAACCAACACAAAAAGGTAAACATCATCATATGGGGGTTGCAGTAACAAAAACATTGAAGGGAAGGAAATAGATTTTTCGTTGAAATCCTATTTTAATTCTTTCAGTTTCACACTTATTCTTGTGATTCTTGGACTTCAAAACGTTTTATTTTAGTATTTAACAGTCAAATATTCTATTTTAGTACCTTAACTTTGTATGAAAACCAGTTTAATACTTGTCACAATGTTTCATTAATCATTTTACAAAAATGAATAACCTAAATTTTCTATACCGATAATTACTTACGGGGGTAAATGAACAAAAAAAAAAAAGTGCCTACGTTCAGTTTCAACGCAAAATTCAAGAAGAAAAATACATTTGAAAGCAGATAAACAAAAATGTAAGTCATCCAAACAAAGAACAAAATAGGATTTAAACCTAAATTTTGAATTAAAATTTTTAAAAAAATGGACTATGGAATTTGGATCATAATACAAAAACCATGTTTATCAAAACCCATTCTTTTGAAACAAACGCACAAAAAGCTTCAGGTGCAAGAGACGTTCAGATACCTTGGCATTCACAATGGTTGAGTTGACAACGACTGATGCAGCCAAGACATTGTCTGAAAAGAGGGCATAATGATAAAGATCTGGATTTTCTAAATTTTCACTTCTAGGAAATTTTCTCTTCTCTGGAGGAAGAAGGTGGTAGTCTATAGTTAGACGCAAGGATAAGCAGTGAATTCCATTAGGTATGGTCTTGGCAGCCAACTGACTGAGAAATGTGCTTTGCTTTTTCAAGCCTCTGACTTCTTCGTCAGCTGATTGGAGCATTGCTCTTAGCTTTCCTGTTATCAACTTGCAGTCATATAATTGCTCTTTTGCTTTTGACAAAATTTGGCCCATGGATTTTATTTTATCAGGGGCACTGCAAACAGTAACATACAACAGATTATAATGTCAAAACCACAAGTAGAAAACAAGAGATGCAGACAGCGGTAAAGAAATTCCTTCGAGTCACAATTCTCTAGAAAAAGAGAGGATGTTGAAAAGATTATGCTACCTTCGATGGAGATCGGCATCAGTACTTGCCTCTCCTAAGGCACGTTGAATCTCTTTCAAACGAATCTGGAGTTCATGATGCAGGTCAAGCTTATTCTTCATCTTTGCTATACCTAGGTATGCTCTTGCCATGATCATTTGGTCCCGCATCAAGCGTACAGTTGAATCAGAGTTCTCATTCTCATTTTCTTTCCTCCATATACTGTATTTACCCAAAACCGAGGTATCAACTGACTTTGAGCGTTCAATAGCAGCATTCTCAAGTTTTATCAGAAGGTCGTCATCCTGTTGAAGCAACTGAGCAGCACGCTTTTCACGTTTCTTTTCCCGAAGTTGCTGCAAGTAGCTAAACATAAGTATAAAATCGGAGGTAAATGCTGATCCAACATAGTAATTGACAGTGATACAATAATTAAAATAACAAAGTCTCTTCCCATTGATATTCCATTGATGTAAACCTAGTACTAGTTTCAATGTAAAAAATGACAGAAAATTGGAAATGCAAATCATTTAAGATTAAGAGTTACCCTCCTAGACCGCTTTGCAGGACTATCCATAAACTGGGAAACATCATCTGCACAAGACAACTAAATCCATCAAAGAAAAGAACATCTAAGTAAAACTTATGACAATACACAAAAGATTTCGAATACCCACCTGTATTTTTGACCTCTTTGCTGTCGTGTATTTCTTTCCCAATATCGACAACAACTTGGTTCTTCTACAAAACAGAGACACACGAGAATGATCACGACAAGAAGGAAAATTGTTACACAAGAAGAATGCACCAAATCATAGGTATATCAAATGCTAGAGAGGCCCAACCAACCTCAGAAATGCCATCAACCGTAGTCTCCAGACCATCTATTTTCCATGAAGCCGACAAATTACTTTTCCGAAAATGATCAAGACTATAGGGACCCATATCATTTGTGCTAGCAGCAATCACATCAATGACCTGAAATATAAAATCAATAATCTTTCCCTGTGAGAGTGCCACAAATAGCGAAACTACTTTGTTTCAACCATCTAATGAATTAGAATAAAACTGTAATAATCAAATGAACCAGCAACCACTTGCCTCCTTAGAGAAAAGAGACTTAATCTGTTGCAATGCTATTCTTTCTCTCCATCCAACATCCTGCACTCTCAAGTAGTATGTCTTATGATAACTACAGACACATCATAAACCACAATGTCGTAGACTCTCTACTAATTATAAGAAAAAATCAACCACATACCTGTTGAACAGAACCACTCGAAATAATTTCAAGATCTGCAAAATCATCAACCATCGCATCAACTCAAAGACAAATTTCCGCTAACCGTAAGAAGGTCAACTCAGATTGACAAAATCTAACGTCCATATTTATGTTCTTCTAACTATGTTAAATTTCCCCCAGTGCAATTAAAAACATCCAAGCCACCGACAAACATTTATCACGACCAGATTAATTTATTCTCTTCAACAATCAGTGATTAAATTTTGCAACATAATAACAATATAATCCATCTATCAGCTTCCAAAATGTGTCGGCGGCATCAATATTCCTATAACATCTATTGATTCAATTAAATAAGATCTGGAAACAGCTACATTGCAAATTTGCAAGAACAACAAACAAATCTAGAGAGCAAAAACAACGAAACTAACCTGCACCACGGAGAGTTCGACTGAAGACGAAAATCACAGGAGAGAGAAACAAGAAGAAAATGACAAGTATAACAGGAAGTCGAGATCCACCACCAGCTCTACCTCTCTGTGAAGCAGAAACGGACAATAATCCCCTCTTCGACGCCATAGACTATCGGGATGCCTTAAAATCCCCAAAAACCAGCTGTCGGGGACGATCCAGTCGGAAAACAATCAACAAAGCGAATCACAAGCCGAAATTACAACAAGATCTCGGCAAATTACATACAATTATCACAAATCCCCTGAAATGCTAGTGGAAATTCATCAAAATATAGCACGGAAAGAGAGTGAGATTTGAGGAAACAAAAACCAAAAAATCTCAGAAGAAATGCAAGAAGGCATCAGCAAATCCAAGAGTGATCTTCAATCAGAAGACTCGAAAATTGCGGAACCCTAAAAGAAAAAAAAAAATTTGCAGAGTGGTCTGGATTTCAAGATTTAGCTTAGCTTCAGCTCGTCGCTCCTCCTCTCTCTCTCTATTACTATTAATTGTAATTATTATTTTTTTTTTTTCTCTCTCAAGGAAGATCATTCACAAGTAGGGATAACCCGACGTCGTTTTTACCCATATGGAGTCCACCTGGCCATCAGTCATATTCAGCCGCGTATTCCCTTTGTCATTTTCTTAAAAAAAAAAATAACCTTATAAATTACTTAAATATAATTTTCACTATTTTTATTCGAAATAAAATTAATATTTATTTTTTCTAGATTAATTTTCCTTACAATTTCAGCTTTTATTTTTTATTTTCCCTCCTCATTTAATTATTTTATTCAAATTATATAATTCCATATTATCCATAAATATTATTACAATTAAACATAAGATCCATATTTCAATTTTTTTTTGTCCTTTTTTTTTTTTTTGGTCGGTTTTAATATATTCCATCGTATAATTATGTATTTAGTTTTTTTTATTCATTAATTTATTAACTCTATTTTTTCTATTAGATAATAGACAATTATTCATAATTAATTTCGTGCAGATTTGGATAAATTATTTTTTTTTTTCCATATCTACTCACAATAGCTATTCTTAATAATGTAAAAGCCTAAATAATTGCAAAAATGGTATAATTCTTCTAAAATAAAATATACCCTTCAATTTCTAATAAAAATAATATATATCTAATACTAAAAATCTTTTAGATCAATTCCATATTCGTATATGACTCTAACTATTCGAATAGGGCTCACAATTCAACCCATTTATCTGTTTTCAGATGGGTTGGATTGTCAGATTTTTTTAATTATTATTTTTATAAAAAGAATCATACTTATCCATAGTACACATTACATTAGTAACTAAAATATTAAACATTTACACTACATCAATTAGAAACGGGAGCATCTTTTTTTTTTTTAAATCAGGTTGTCTTATAACTCTATTTTCGATTTTTTTGAGTTGATCCAGTAAAAAAAATGTCAACCCGCAAATCGAACTGAATTTTCAATTTTAGATTTGGTAGTCTACATTGGTCGGGATCACGGATCACGCGTCATATGAACCCAACAAGAAACCATAAGTTATAACAACTCCATTGGGCTAGTAGCTTCTGGCCCACCAAAACTTTGGGCTGGAACATGTGACACCTACTTGGAAAAGCCCAAATTTGGCGCAAGTTATCCAAAATTTAAGGTTGAAATAAAGTATTTAAAAGAAAATTGAAATAAAGTAAAAATTAAAAATACTTTTATTATTTTAAAATCTTAATATTACAATGTTTCAAAACTACTTCAATAAAAAAAAAATATTCAGAACGAAAAATCAAACTATTTGAATGTCGCACTTTCAAACTTAAATAATTCATTAAATTAAGCTTAAATTTTCTCTCGTTGTTCTCTAACTCAGATCATATGGACACATGTTAGTAAAAAACAAAACAATGTCCTAGTATTACAACAGTATAAAATAATTCCAAATCACAGGTAAAATGAACATAGTTCAACAGTAATCTATACGTCCCGACAAAAAGCTTTATTGAATATGTATAAGAGTTGGTGTAAAAAAAATAAAAATAAAAATAAAAATAAATCAAATAAAATCTTTCTTTCTCCACTTTGAAGAGGGACAAAACGTGCAACTTTAAAAACTGAGGTACCTAATTATTCAATGTCAAGTACAGTGCTTGTATTGATGGATAAGATCTATGCATCAAACAGAATCGAGAGCGGATAAGTATGAATCGAGAGTCGATAAGTATCGACCAGATTTAGGAAAAGAATCAGAAACCCTAAGCTCCTGACTATAAAAACCGAACGAAGGAACTCGAATGCTTAGATGTGAATTGTATCTTATTTGGGAATTCTCAGTATTCTCTTGCGATATGACCACGTAACGTACTTGCTTCTAAGAGTGAATAGCTCATCGCTAACAGATATTGTCCTCTTTGAGTTTTTTCTCAACGTTTTTAAAACATGTCTGCTAGTGAGAGGTTTCGTTTCCCTCCTCAACCGACGTGGGATCTCACAATCTACCCTCTTTGGAGCCAGCGTCCTCGCCGACAGTTGTCCCATTCTCTGCTTGATCTGGGGTCTCACATAAGATTATCCACACAAACCAACACAAATCATTTCAGTATGTTTTTTTCTTTAGTTACATGCTGTTTAGGAAAAATCTTGAGACGCCATTCAGTATAGGATTGCTCCATGCAAAGCACACTAGACGTCATTTAGTATACGAAGAAATATTCAAATTTTAAGGTATTTTCAAGATCACTCTTATTCAAAAGTGGTCTAGATTCATTCATGCACTCGTCATTTACTTGCATGTCACATCGAAATTGATGAATATTTCGAGAAAAAAAAGTTCACATTTTTTAAATAAACTAAAATTTGTTATTATATATTAATATTAGGTTTCGGTGTTATATCTTATTGATTTTTTTTTTTTACATGTCGATGTCATTGAACTTGTGAACAACCAGCTAGTTTGAATAGAAATATAAGAAGTCTCAACGAAAATTTAACACGTTAATTACAGCTGTCTGCTCGATAAAAATTTAACACGTTAACTGGAGCTGTCTGTTACACGTCAGTGCATACTCAGTACCTTTAATAATTCACGATCTCGACTCGGTTTTCCATCACACCCTATCGTAAAAATAGGGTAAAATGTTGGATGAAGGAGGTGAAAAGCAAAGAAAAAAAAGGGTTAGCTCTCTAAACGTGTTCATATTGCAACTTCATTGCTTGAAGACAAAGGCAAAAGTCATCATCATGGGTGGTGAGAAGGGTTTGAAAGGGAAGTGAAAAGGAGTGGCAATACTGCATTTAAAAAATGTTCCTTTTCATACCCATTAAAACTTTCTCCTAATGGCAAATTCTACCCCAACTGCCCCATTATTTCTAGGGTTAGGTAACTTTTTTTTTTTTTTTTTTTTTTTTTTTTTTTTACTGTGGACTGGTTCAACAACAAGACAGGAAATAATTATCTCCCACTGAATGTACTGAGACACCCTATAATTTCATTTGCCTTTTTCTTCCATTTTCCTATTCCTACACCCTTTGTGGTAATTTTTTAGCTTTTGTATTTTACTGCAACTATGTAGGGGTGGGTAAATTTTGGGACGACTTTTGGTTTAAATTACTTACGATATACAATCATTTTCCTTCCCTTGATTTACGTATTGAAGTTAAATGACTTAACCCTTGGTGTTTAGAATTTGAATTAAGGTCTAGGGTTCTAATTCGGCACCTCGGTTCTTGTATTTCTTCGTGAAGACTATTCTTACAAACCAACACTGATTCTTTTATCAAAAATTATTCGTGGGTTATCCGACATAGTTTTTCAAATAAATTGAGATTAAATGAAGTAACGTTCCATCTCCAAAAGTTGAATTAGGACTTGGGGTTTTGATATGACACCTCGACCACTACAATCCCTTGTGACGTGGATTCCCACAAACCAACACCAATTCTTTTATAAAAAAAAGTTATTAGTAATTTAAATGGTGTGGGGAACAAAATATTCGTGTGGAAACCTCTCCCCAGTCTACATGTTATAAAATCTTGAGGGAAAGCTAGAAGGGAAAGTCCAAAGATGACAATATCTGATAGTGGTGGGTTTGGACTATTACAAATGGTACTAGAGCCAGACACCGGGCGGTGTGCCAGCGAAGACACTTGTGAGATCGCACTTCGGTTGAAGAGGGGAAGAAAACATTCGTTATAATGGTGTGGAAACCTCTCTCTGCCAGACTTGTTTTAAAACCTTGAGTAGTAACCCAAAAAGAACAATATTGGTAGCAGTGGACTTGGGAAAACAATCCTCATAAACAAGCACTCGTTCTTTCTGATCGGCTACCCAACATAAATTCACTCTTAACTAAGCATATTTAACATTAGAGTTTTGTACACGTTACTGGTACAAATAGTAAGTATCAATTCTTTTAAATATTTTTTAACCATTATATTCTCACGATCACTCTAATTCATATAGTTCGGTTCGTTCACGTCACGAATGAAAAGTAATTAAAATAATAAATAAAATTGAAATAATTATTATTATATTTTTTAGAAATATGAAAAAGTGAGTCCAAAAATGGGAGAAGCTAGATACTTATATGTATGGACTAGAAGAGAAAAGGTTTTAGAGTGGCAGTGTACTGTAGCCTATTGTCTGAATTAAAATAAAAATATTTTTGGCTTTTAATCCAAACCGTCCAAAAAAAAAAAAAAACATTATTCTTTAAAAAATTACAATAATATCCCTAATCTTTTGAAAACGTTTCAAAATTTCCTTAAACTAGAACCCTTTAACATATTAAACGTGACCCAGAACGACGACGAGATGGTTTACGTTTAAACATGATATTTAGAACCATCGACTTTTTATTTAGCGTTTTAATATTTTTCTACTCTAAATAAAACTTTTGAAACGATTATGGAAAATTAAGGGTAATATCACGACTTTTGAACGTCCAAAATTTAAGATGCGATAAAGCCTAAATCGTCGTTCAATGTCCTGATTATTCTCTTGAGTTGTCATCTCGACAAGACCAACCTTCTAGTTGCCGGGTTAAGTTTTTATAATATCTCACTAATTTTGCATCATATCAACGATTTACGTCCACCAAAATGAGCTCGAGACTTGATTTAGAGTTAAAAAAACAACGATGTCGTATTGATTTAGGGTTTTGATCACAAATCAAAATTGTTCGGCAAAATTGACGTGTTTTTCTGTGATGTATCGTGATAAGTTGTTCGTAATTGTTTATAAAAGGTCAAAAATGCCCCTGGAGAGCACATGGAAAATCAGAGTGTAGTCATTTCAAGGACAAAAGGTGTGAATGGGATTGAATTATTATTATTTGTATTTATTATTTTATTAATGAATAATAAAAACTTGGCATTAAATTGAAAGAAATTAGGGCCCCTTAAGTCTCATTGTCCTATGTTTCATTGTTCTTATCTCTTCTAGCGGACCTTATTGCCTTTTGCACATGAAATCTATTCGGCAATTGGACTTTTACAACAATGGTTTGGTGCACAAAAATGGCAATACATTGAATGAGAATAACGTCATTTATTTATTGTATTTGACGTTCAAAATAACTTTCTTTTAATTACTTCGATTGATTAAGACATATATTATCCACACTAATAAGGGCTTCAAAGCTATATGTCAATATGCTAGCTGATATTGTTCACTTTGACTCGTTATATACTGTTATCAGCCTCACGGTTTTAAAACGCATATGTTTCGTCCCTTTTCAATCAATATGAGTTCTCACAATCCACCCCCTTGGGAGTTCAGCGTCCTCGTTGACACACCGTCCTGTCTTTGGCTTTGATACCATTTCTAACAGTCCATGTCCACCGCTAGCAGGAAATGAAGGAGAGTTTCAGGGCCATCAGTGCTAAATCCAAATCTTGAATCTTAATCTAAATCTTGGGCGTGATCCCGAATCCTAATCCAAATACTGGGTATGGAGATGAATAGTTACACCAGCAAAAATTAATATATATTTTTCTTCAAGATATAACATTTTAAAAAATTAAGCTAGCAATTTATTTTTTGATAAGCAATAAATGATTTAAAAAATTAGAACTAAGAAATTAAGTGATTATAAATGCCAGTTTTCAATTATGTTAATAATTTTTTTTTTTTTTTTTCATAAAATAATGAGTTTTTATTTTTATTTAATTTATTCCTGTAATCATTATTACTGTGCGTACCAAACACACCCATTTCTAGCCCTCTTTTAATTGTACAAAATTTTCCAAAAATATTAATATTAGAGAAAACTTTATATTTCTTTATAATTTTTTTATTAATTTTGACGTCAAAATATTGAGAATAACATTTTCCAGGCAGAGATGGAGACAGGGAGTATAATCTCGTCCCCGACCTATTTATCTAACGAAAAAAAAATGTTCCCCACTCCCTCTTCGTTCGAGGCAGATCCTTGACAATAGACATCTCTAATTGAAATACGTTAAGTGATTGATGACATACTAGTAGCTTCTTTCGATAAAATATTGCGTTTAACGGAGATGATTGAGCCTAAAATAATATTATATATTACGATCTAATCTAATATAAACCCAATACAATACCTCGTATTGCAATAAATTGAAGTACTAAAAAAGGTTATGTTATTTAGACCGTAAATCACACGCGAAACTATAGAATAAGGGTTAAGAGTAAACGTCTCAAACGTCTCAATAAATTTTTATATTTAATAGATTCAATAATTATTTTTTCAACATATTAGACGTGTGAAAACCTCTCTCTACTAGACATATTTTAAAATTGTGAGGCTGACGACGATACGTAACAGGTCAAAGCAGACAAAAGTATTCTGTGGAAACCTCTCTCTAGTAGACGCGTTTTAAAATCGTGAAGCTGTGTAAGGAAGTAAAGCGGACATTATTTGTTAGGAGTGTGTTTGGACTGGTACACAAAATATTTCTTATAAGGGTATGAAAACTTGTTCGCCTCATAGAGGATGACATGTAACAAACAAAAACAGATAATATCTGGTAGGGATAGAGAATTTTTATTTGATATGAATGCATGGTTTTTTTAACCCTACCCTGTAGTTGAAGGGCAAGGCAGCCCTAACTCCTATTTGCTACCCTACATTCTCTCTCTATCTAAAACCCCAAATAGGAGAGTAGAGAGAGAAAGGCATTTGGTTAGGGAAATTAAAAAGGAAAAGAGGAATAAACAAAGCAGTGGTGAGGTTTCCATTTTATTGTTAAGGAAGATCTTGTTGTTGTTCTTGTTGTTGTTCTTCATCATCTTGTTGTTCCTCCTCCCACTTCCCCAAAACACCACAAACAGCCGCCAAAAATGGGGAGAGGAAGAGTTGAACTGAAGCGAATAGAGAACAAAATCAACCGCCAAGTCACTTTCTCCAAGCGCCGTAATGGTCTCCTCAAAAAAGCTTATGAACTCTCTGTTCTTTGCGATGCTGAGGTCGCTCTCATCATCTTCTCCAGCCGCGGCAAGCTCTATGAATTCGGCAGCGCCGGGTAACTAACTAACTTCATTTCTCTCCAGATCTGACACCGCCTCATTTCTTTTTCTTAATCATGTTCTTCACGCCTTCATAGATCCACGCGCTTTCTCTATACATCAACAAAACCCTACCTAGTTTTTGGGGAAAACTGTTTTTTCTTTTTTCCTTGCCTAGGTTGTTAATCTCCTGTCTCATACATCAGACACACACAGATTCTGTTCCTTAATTTCATCATTCAGACCTTTGTGTATACTTACGATTCTTGCTCTTCCCACTCAATCTGCTACCTCTTTTGTCTCTTTCTCTTTTCATCCTTCAATCCTTTGGAAATCTCCCTCTCCCTCTCTCTCTTTTAATGAATTTTAGTACTTGATTTGTGTTTTTTGACATGTTTGTAGTACGACCAAGACACTGGAGCGATACCAACGTTGTTGCTTCTCTCCTCAAGACAATTACAGCGAACGAGAATCCCAGGTTGTTCTTTCTTTCCTCCGATCTCGATCCATTGTGTTCTTATTACGATTGTGGATTAGAATATGATTCAAAGATGTATGGATAATAATTTTTGTTTTGAGTTCGAGGATTACGTGTCTTAACTAGTTGAATTATGTTTGAGTGAGTTACTGGAGAATGTTTGTAGAGTTAACGATGTGTTTGATGACACGAATGTGCAGAACTGGTTCGTGGAAATCTCGAAACTGAAAGCTAAATATGAATCGCTATGTCGCACTCATAGGTTCGTAAAAGGGTATCGAAATCGCGTGTATGAATGATTAATTAAGAAGGTTATATAATAAAGTTTTGGATGATAGGCATTTGCTTGGGGAAGATCTTGGACCATTGAGTGTTAAGGAGCTCCAAAATCTTGAAAAGCAACTTGAAGCAGCTCTTGCTCAAGCTAGACAAAGGAAGGTATTATTGTTACTATTCACTTTCTTACCAACTTTTTCTCTCCCTTTTTAAAATTATTTTTTCCTTAAATTTCCATTTTTAATTTTATTATCCATTGCAGACTCAGATGATGACTGAGCAGATGGAAGATCTACGCAGAAAGGTAAAACAAATTAAAGTTTAAATATTTTTTTATCATTAATTATTTTTATATAATGAAATTTCTTTTAAAAAAACATGCTAATTAATGGCAGGAACGACAACTCGGAGATCTGAATCGAGAGCTGAAGCTCAAGGTTTGTAACTTGAAGAACACTTAGCCTAATTGAACTATGAACATATTGAATATCTAACTACTTAGTGTACTATGTGTTTGAGTGATACTTATAGCTCGAGACAGAGGGACAAAATCTTAAAGCCATCCAAAGTTTTTGGAGCTCAAGTTCATCAGCTGCTGAACATGGCAACACCTTCCCGTTGTATCCTTCACAAGTTAGCACCATCGAGTATCAACACGAACCTATCTTACAAATCGGGTATCTCTAAATCCCTCTTTCGGGTCGTTGTATGCGTCGAGAAAAAAAAAAACATTATTACTATTATTGATGATGATTATTTTGGACTAACAGGTACCAAAATTATTTCTCAGAAGAGGGGCCATCTGTTCATATGGGTTATTTGAATTCCACTTAAAATAAAATAAAAAACATAGAACTTTAAATTCTTGTTTATCTTTGAATGAATGTTTGGACTAAATATATTATTGTCTATATTTCGTTTATTTGAAAATATGTGGTGTTTGTAATGTGGTTTAATTACGTTTTTACCCCTACCCATTCTATGTCATTTGGTTTATGTAATCCCTTAAATTCATGAAATTATTATTATTTCTAATAATGTGTGGCGTATTATTAATATGAAAAATCATTAATGTCAGTGACAGACCTAATGTATCTTATACGACCGTTTGTACTGCTTGTTTGTTATTATATTTGTAATTTTTGTTTTCTATTAGTATTTATTGTAATTTTGTTATTAAAAAAATAATTATTTGAAAGGTTAAAGCTGTTTTTGAGTTTAAAAAAAGTTTAATTTTTTTTAATTCTTAAAAAAAATTAAGAATATTAATAAAACTTTTAAAAATTGAAAAATATTTTTGAAACAGGTGAAAGTTTTCCGTTCATTTGGTTTATCATAGGGAGCGACAAGAGGGGAAACTTTTCCCATCCCCATCTTTACGTCTTATTTCATTCTCCGTCTCTTCAAAATTCTCTATTTATGTTTGTGAGGATGAGCGTTGAGACTCTTTTTTTTTTTTTTTTTTTTTTTTTTTTAAATATATAACTTAAAAACAATATTTATTTTAAAGAAGTATTTTCCGAATAACTTTAATTTTTTTTTAATATAATTTGTATTAAAAAATGTAGAAAAATCATAATATTTAATAAGAAAAAAATATAATATAATGTTTAATGTTAAAAGATAATTTCTGATTTTGTCACCCATTTAAATTATCAAAGAGGATTATTTATTTAACCATCGTAATTGTAACATTTTTACGGTGTCTATTAAAAAAATATTATTATTATTATTATTATTTGTATGAATTCAACGCAAGAAGTATTTTCTCCTTGCGTCAATTCCTGCGTTCGAATCTGAGTGAAGGCCCAGAATACCCAAATGGGAGCTGAAAAGACCATAATACCCCCTAAAGTTGACTTTAATAGCTACCATTCATTTTTCATAAAACATTTACGCTGATCACACGAGCATATATATACATATTTAAAATTAAAGATAGCATTCATTATTTTTTTAAAAAAAAAAAAAAAACAATTGATCGTTGACTAGTTTGACTGTACGAGTTTGAACCTAAACTTTGTATAACGATTCCAACCAAACCACTACTTGCAATTGGATCACTTCCTCACTTCGAGCACACGTTTGTCTCGACACAGTATAGTTGGCTAATCAACTCTGTGCACCATTCATTTTAAAGTATTCATTCATATCATATCCCTAAATGATTTATATCGTGGGACTTCTTCCATGTTATATGAAGCAGTTAGTCACATATCACTTTTTTAGTCGTGCAGTATACAAGTACGTACATACGATATATTAACATTCCATTTTTTCAATCATTTTCTAACCTATTGTCAAGTCTAAAGAGTACGTTAACAAGCTCACCCAGTGGGTCAATGCAAACATACATAGACTATATATAGAGAAGTATTATACATCTAATTAGACCCGAATCATGAACGTAGAGTCCAAAACCACTCATAAATATATATCATTTCTAACCCCAACACGGGTCACTCATTAAACATTTTTAAATATTCGTATCTTCAATAAAAAAAAGAGATGAAAAAAAAAATGAAGAACAAGCAATATCAGCATGTCTGTGAAGAGGTATAAAGAGATGAAAAATGAGAATTATTTACAAACATTTTCCAAAATCTCTCCCTCTGTGTGTGTAATGTTTTATGGAGTAGAAATTGAACAGAAAAAGAGTATTATTATTGTTATAAACATGAAGTAATATTAGGGCTACAAATTGAATCAGTTAAGGGAAAGAAATGTTCTTGGCCTTGTCTCAGGTGGCCCAATGAACAACTCTGTTTCTACCTCTGAACTTGGACTGCTACTTTCTGCATAGTTCATTAAATTCTCCCCTCTTTCTACTTCCTTTACTCCCCCTTCTGCCTCACTTTCCCACTATATATGAAAATAAAACATACCCATGTTAGCTGTTAATACCCGGCTATAACCAAAGTCCGACATTCGTCGAGTCAAGAACCAACAAGAACATAGCTTAACTAACATAATATCATATATCTTTGATAGAGGTCGTGCAAATCTTGTTGGAGTATCACAATCATGGGCATATAGGTATGATATATACTAGAAAGAGGTTTCTACACTCTTATAAGGAATGCTTGTTCTCCTCTCCTAACGTGGAATCTCGAGCTACATCGATGGAGAGGAGAAGTTATAAATGGTGTAGGTGGCGTGCCAACGAGAACGCTAGCCCTCTAAAAGAGGTGGATTGGTTAGAGAGGGAACGAAGCATTGCTTATAAGGTGTAGAAATCTCTTCCTAGTAGACGCGTTTTAAAAACCCTAAAGATAAGCTCGGAAGAGTAAGCTAAAAAAGAACAATATTTGCGAACAAAGTAAACATTATCGTATCGTTGTGGAGGTTTGTTGTTCTATCAAGTCTCTACAAATTAAGACGTTTACCTTTTCGAGTAGCTTAGCATTTTCAGCTTCCAAGAGTTTCTCCTGCATTTCATTTCAGCCCAAAGATTCATTTTATAAAAAAAGAAACCCAATGGAAACAGTTTTCAGATGAATGTTTGAATCCTTTCACCTTGTGCTTTAGTTGTTTAATCTGTTCTTCAAACACTTCAACCTGTAATATAAAAATCCGGGTTAGAGAGAGAATTGAATTTAGAGAGAGAAAAAAGGGATTGAATCAAAAACCTTTCTGGCTCTAATTTTGCAAACACTTTTCTCCAACTGAAGTTCAACCTGCTGAAGTTCATCAATGGAGCAAGAACCCAGATCTTCTCCCAACATTTTCCTACAATTTTTTTATGAACAGTTTTAAGACAAAGCCCAGATTTCAGCATTAGAACAACGATTTAACCAAGAAAACAAGAAATTAAGTCATTAGAACCGTTTTGAAACTTCAAGCTGCTCTATTTTCTTCATCAGGGTGGCTGCTTCTTCATGATTCAGATGCTCCAACTGCAGAAGATTATTGAATGTGGATCATCAAATGGTTAAAACTAGGAATAATGTTGGGGACAAACCTGGATATCATTAACCGATGGAGGGTCGAGGGCTTCTTTGGTTTTGGCATGCTTTCTGTACCGCTCTAGAGTTGCCTGCATGCTGAAGATCAGAGCAGAAATGTGGAAGCAAATTAAATGAGTTCATGCACAGATCAATATTCATATTTGTTGAATGAGTTCATTGAAATAAGATCCCACACAAAATTCACATTGCTTTACTGTTCATTTCCTATATCGACCCATCGCCGTATTTCTTCTGTGTCGTTTCCCATATTCACAAGTCTTCAATACTAAATACGACGAGTAGTGGAGTCTTGAGCTAAGCCTTGGCTAAACCTTAGTGCTATAATGTCTTTCAAATCCTCCTAACAATTATTCGACTGCAATAATTGTTGCTAAGGAGAACGCTCATGCTGTGGTAATTCCACCTAGAAGATAATGAACTACTCTTACAGCACGTCGTTGGACAATATTCAAGATTCTAGACTGAGTAGCAGGAGAAACTTTTAATTTATTATGAGCCCAAACGATAGATTCAATAAGTTCTAGAAACATTAAAGCCTTGGAGCTATGATCCCAAGGAACAAGTTATTGTTTCTTTTTAAAGTTGAATTAGGTTTAGATTTTATCATAATCTACCTACAAAACTTCTTAGATACAATTTGGTATCTTCCTATATTTCTTCTGACCTAAAATAGTTACCGATCTTCGTAGCATAACATGTTGTGCATGACATAATTGACAGTGATGGGACATCGATGGTGGGACCATAGAACATGTCAAGTCTACTTCGTAGACTAGTCTACATAATATATAACCTAGAACTCTGATACCAACTGTAACGATTCTAGTTTTCTAGCTTAAAGACGCTACCATATGCATTACGTAACATTTTGTCGGAAATATCCATTTAAAATGATTTCATAAAACAATGTCATGGACTTACATTTATAAGAAAAAGGTCTTAAAACCATACAGAGCAAAAATTAAAATAAACATAAGTAAATATAAAACTATTAATGTCCTATACTAACCTAAGATCTACAAAATTAAAAGAAACTAGCCTATGCATGTGTCATGGTTTTTAATTGTGATGCCACTATCAACCGTACAGAGGTGGGTTGTCTTTGCCTGAAATATAGAAGTAGCACATAAGTGACCCCGCTATTGGGATCAGGGAATGCAAACACATGCAATCATGATCAGGGACATATCATTTAAAATGTATCCTCCAGTCCCGACAAATTGAGTGTGTAGTACTTCCCTACACACGACCCACACATGAACCCATCAAGCAATTCGCACACCCCTTGTGTCCACCGACGTTCGGAGGTACAACAAACTTCGAATATCATGCAAGACATGATCATCATCATCATAGAGTACACGTCCGTACTCATCATCATAAATAAGTATGTAACCCAATGTAAATAAACATACTATATGCATTTAACACAAAATTCAGTTTCCAAGTACTTTTGACCAACTTTAATTGATTTTCTAAATAATTAGAACTAAATTAGGATAAAAGAAATAGAAAGTTTGTGTGTATTTTGAGATAGGAAATTGAGTGTAATAGATAGGGTTGCTAATCATGAACCTATGCTTCTAAGACCTACCTAATTGAGTGATGTATTTAACACAAAGTTGAAAGTTCAAAGATTTAATACACACAAAATCGAAAGTTTAGTTTAGGGATTTATTAGATATTCTTTAAGTTTAAGGATATATTAAATATAAAATTAAAAGTTTAGGGATCTATTAGTAGGGGTGCACGTGATTTTTTTGAACCAACCCAAAAATTTGAGTTAGTTGAATTGGTATCCCAATCCAACTCGAAAATTTTCACAACCCAACCTGAAAATTTTCAGGTTGGGTTCAGGCTTTCTCCAAAATTTTGTTGAGTAGAGAGCGGAGAAGCCGGACAGAAGTGGAACAAAGTGTCGAGCAAAGAGATACTCGGCAGCGACATCCGACAAGAAACACAAACAAGGTCAAGCAAAGAAATGAGAACTGAGAAGAGAGTCCAACGGAGAAGTAAAAAGGCGAGGAACATCGATGTTCGACGGCACACAAAGACGAGACGAAAGTGAGATGAGAATTGAGAAGTCGAACGACAACACACAAAAAGATGAGTCGAACGATGAAGACGAACATTGTGATGTGAGTGGTAAGATTGCGAGGGCGAGAGTCTAAGACTTCATTTTACATACCTAGTTACCCTCGAGGTAGGGGCAGATGCAGACAATGACTCATGGGCTTGAATTGCGTAGGGCTTGTGCTATGTGGGTTTGGACCTATTTATTTTTTTTTTTTTTTTAAGACTTTTGAGTTGGGTCTTGACCCAATAATTTGAATTTCGAATCCAAACCCAACCTAAATTGGATCAGGTTCCAAAAAACGAATCCAACCCAAACTGAAAGTCCTTTTAAACCCAATCCAACCCTTATAATTCAGGTTGAGTTCTCGAGTTAGTGGGTTAGATATACACCCCTACCGGTTAGAAACTTTTTAAAGTTTAGAGACCTATCTCAAATCTAGGTAAAAGTTCAAGTCGAACCAGTAAACTTCTAATTTATTTTTATTTATTTATTTTTTTTTATTGGAGAAATCTCCATCCATATAGCAACTAGGATTGAAAGCAACACCTACCTTAGATGTCACAAATAACATATGAATTACAATCTATTCAGCAAAAACTGGGAATGAAAAACAAAAAAAATGATATGAACACAGTAAACCACTGAATCAACATACAAATCTTTCTATATTGCATGCATGCAATAATCTTCTCCACCATTAGGAACAAAACCTAGACAATAGTAATAGAACACAGAATACAAATCCAAGACATCCAATAATTATCAATAACGTTAAATTGTTGTAACAATAAAAAAAACAAGCTGAAAGTGAAGAACAAAATTATTATAGGAATGTCAAGAGTGGCAAATGACAAAAATACAATATCATTTCTTAGAAAACTCTAAAGTTTTATGGTCAGTTTAGACATTTGAACATATTAATGTTCTTGGGACATGAAGAAAAATTAGATAAATCCTTAAACTGAGACATGGGTTCTAAAAAGGAGCAGCCATTGCAGGCTTTTGGGTGTGATCATAATCTAAATAAGGAATCAACTGATAAATTAATATAAACCAAACAGTAATCAACAGTATGAGTGCTTAAACTATGGTTATATAGTACAAACCCTTTTCACTTCTCCCAATAGTTTCATTGAAAACAACAGCAAAAAACCAGGCTACTTAATACCTATGAGAAATCATTCATAAATGGAAAGATTCATAGGCAGATCAAGATTAAAGGCATCCAATCTGAATGGATTAAAGCAAAAGCAGTTGTTAAGAGTACCTTGAGTTTGCAAATTCATAAAGCTTTCCTCTAGGAGAGAAGATGATAAGAGCAACCTCAGCATCACAGAGAACTGAGAGCTCAAAGGCTTTTTTCATCAACCCATTTCGCCTCTTGGAGAAGGTGACTTGCCTGCTTGTTGCGTTTTCAATTAACCTCATCTGGGTCTTCCCTCTCACCATTTTCTCACGATTTGAAACCTCTTTACACTAAGAAATAGAGGAATTACCCCTAAATAACACTATAAACCCTTACACAGAGATGGATCTCAAGAAACCCACAAAGGAAAAGATGAATTTATAGATCAAGAAAAGAAGGGAAGGCCACAGAAGGAAACAAAAGTGTAATCAAACAAGGAGCAGAAGCACTGAAATCTCCCCACTAAACCCAAAAACTAAGAGAAAAAACAGAAGAAGACAAGAAAACCTTGAAATAGAAGCACAAAAGGGCAGAACCAATCTAAAAGCAAAAGAAAACCCCAGAAACCTGAAAACCCAGAAGGAGAAAAGGAGGCAGAGGGGCTATTTTGGTTGAATCAGAAACAAAATTTGAAGAACACAAAGGAGAGAAGAGGAAAACAAAGCAAACCCACCTTTCCTTTTGTGGAGTAGTTTCAAACCCACTTTACAAATTTGCTGGAGAAAGCTAAAAAAGGGAGAGGAGGAATATTTGGAAAGGAATTAGAGTACCCAAAAGCTAAAGGAGGAAGAAGAAGGAGGAGGAGAGAGAGAGGAGGAAAGAGAAAGGAGGGTGATTCATCCAATCCTAAGTTTCTTGATTTGGGAAAAAAATGAAAAGAGGAGAGGGGGAGGATAAGAGGAGAATCACGAACAGGGAAGGAAATGGAAATGGAAATGGAAATGGAAATGGGAAGAAAAGTCAGAGAGAGAGAGAGAGAGAGTGAAATGGAGTTGTTAGCTAAGCTTACAAATGGAAATAAAAATTCATTTGTCCGTACAGATTGTGTTTTTACAGAGGGGGGCAGGGCAGGCGGGTAGCGGGCAGTGGGCAGTGGGTAGCGGGCAGTACTATGTTAGAACCCCCCCTCCACATTGCTCCGTACGGTCTGCATAACTGAAACCCAATCACCGAGCGGCAACGTTTGGCCATCATCATTACATTCACTCGTCTCCAAAACCGCCTTCCCGCGTGTCTTCCACGCGCCTTCTCTTTTTCCTTTTCTTTTTTTTTTCTTTTTTTTTTTTTTTTTAATTCCCAAATTCTTTCAAAATAAAAATAATCAGATACAAAATTGATAATTTAAAATACAAAAAAATATTTTTGAAGTTAATGAATATATTACTAAAACTATAAATAAAACTAATTTGGTCATTTTAGTCTTTATATATATATATATATTTTTTTTTTTTTATTAAAGGATTTTCTTTAAATATTAAATTTATCATAGTATTTTGCAAAAATGAGACTATGAATTTATTATTATTATTATTATTATTATTATTTTGTATGAGAACCAAAAAAGATGGTTTGAAAATAAATACAGAAATGATACCTTAATAGAAACACACCAAAGACTAAAATATAATAATAAAAAAATACACATTTACCAAAAATAAGCTAAAGTTTAAAAAATATATGATATTAAATAATATTTAGATGCATATGGACTCAGTTGACTAACTCCAAATTTTGGATAGTTAAGTTGGTCATTAAAGTAGCCCCAATAGAAATAAGATCTCAAACCTCTATTTTTCGGGTTCAGTTGGTTGTCAATTTTTTTTAATTATTTTAAAAAAATCTTACCTATCCATAATATATGTTACATTAATAACTAAAATCACGTAAAGTTCAAATATCAAACATTTACAAGTCACAACGCATCACTAACATATGTTACAAATATTAAATACGTTAATTTTTTTAAAAAGAAGGGTAGGGTTGGGTTACCACCCTATATTCGGGTTGGTTAGGTTTGAGCTCAAACAAGCCAAATTTTCAAAATTTCAAAAATTAACCCGAAAAAAAAAAATAGTGTAACTTAATTTCTATAATTTATATGGAATAGTTTAGACCGATGGAGTTATCGAATCATACAAATACCTTTATTATTATCTCTAATAATGTCCAATCAGGCTTTTTTTTTTTTTTTTCAACCAACAAAAAAGAATAATAATAGAATAAATTGGACCCTTTTTCATAAATTCATGTAATGCTCGAATTTATAAATAATATCGATTTCTATTTTATAATTAATGTTTAAACCAACCTTAATTAGTTTATTGGGTTTGAAATATTTTTAAAGAAAATCAATTAACCAATTAAATCTATAATTATTTATCGAGTTGAAATGATTTTATATTAATATACAGTAATTGTACCTAAAAATAATAATAATATGAAATGAATGAGCGTAGACGTATTATTTGAATTATTTTTATATTAATATTTTAACATTTATATATATTATAAGTTAGGTTAAGCATTTTAAATTCAAATTTATTTTGTTTACTACTTTAGTGAAAATAATTATTGTAAATAATAATAATAATAATAAAGTTTTATTTTGAATGATATCATACATTGAGATAACAATTAGTTTTGAACCAATAATCTTCTTTTCTTGTTGATAAACACAAACACACATAAATTATTTTTAAATTATTTCACTTTAAAATAAATAGTGGAATTTTTTTACAATATTTCTTAATTCAGGCTAAGGTATTGGGATATCATGTCATGTAAAAATAATAATAATAAAAAAAAAAAAGCATAAAATTCCAAAGAATTTGATGTGTATGGCTATGGTTCATTTGTAGGGACCCTTTTAAAAATCATTATTTTCTTGAATATCTCGCTTTTGTGTGGCTAATATTGGTTTCATTTAATTTTTGGTATTCGAAACGATCATGTCGTACGTTAATTTACTTGAATAATAACACTCCAGTTCTATGCCTTGATTATTGATGATCGTATTTGCAATTTTTTAATGTATCGAGACGTTTGATTCATGATCACTATAGGTGATACTGTCATTTGTAAATAGGAATCTTACCTTTACTTGAAACGCTTTTGAATTTGGTTTGATGACTTGAATGACATATGAATGACACGTACTCTGTGACTCATTTACGTGATATTTATCATAAACCAAAAATGATATCCATTCTAGAAGGGTTGGTGGAGTCTATGGAACTATGTCTTAGGCCATTTAATTTGGGTTCGGGATGAGGCTCAATGTAATTGTTTTATTTATTTATTTTTCTTTTTGACGTGCATATAAATTGTATTTTAATATCCTACCTACTCGAGAATCAATTATTCATTTTAATTTCGTAAATTTTCATATTTATTTTATTTTTATTTTAATTATTCATTTTTTCCATGGTCTGTAAGTGCACCCAGTCGCTTCGACGCACCACATTATTCGGCCTAAGCCTGGCTCGACAATACTTGTATTGCTACTGCTTTGTAGGGTGTTGTTAACTCTAAGGGCGTATCGGAGGAGATAGGAGGTGGATACTTTAATGACATTGTCATACTACTAACTGTATGATGAGCTACTTTAGTCATTCTTGGATGTCGTGGAAATCTACTAGGTTCTTAGGAGCGTCTAGGCGGTTTAAATTTCATCTCGCATTTTCAAGACACTCGGGGTTAGCTTCTTGGGGCTAATACAATCTCTGGATATGTTTAGGTCTAGACCTTTGATCACCTCTCACTATCCTAAGGTGCTAGGTCTACTAGAAACTTACTGACCTGGTTCAACATGTAAACCGCTCTAGCTCTAGCGCTCTAGTCTTAAGTTGGTTCACTCATGCATGCGTGTTAGGGAGATATACCTATTGATCACAAAAGCACAAAATTCATATTCTAAACATAATCTTGGTCATCTCTCGGAGTTAAAGGAGATTTATTGCATTCCTAGGGTGGCTTACCTGCTTGTTTTGAAGTGCTTTTAAGAATTGTTTTAAGTCAAACACGCTTAATTTTGAAGTTCTGAAGATAGATGACGTGGATGAAGAAAGGACAAGGATTGTGTTAGGATGAGGTGGATGGAGAAGGGGCAAGCGATAGTGGAGGCGACATATATCATGAAACAAGCTACATTTGGAATGAGTTATGGGGTCCACAATTGCCCCAATCAATATTTTCCAGAGCAAAAAGTAAGGTCAAATCGTTAAAACAGAAAACGGCTAAAACATTCCGTGGAAGGAAACTTACTATTATTAGTAATACAAAGTTAGTTGTCATGTTTCAAAACTTTTATTATATAGGCCCCAATTACTTTTTTTTTTTTTTTTCATTTAAATTTACAAATAATAATTAAAAAAATTAAACTTATTGCTATTATTTATTTTTGAAAATACAAGAATTAACCTTCCCAAAAAAGAAAAAAAAAATGTTTTTCACTAATTATTGAATAATAAAGATATCTATGGGCTTGGGCTCACTAATTGAATTAAAATATATTTTTAATGATTTTTTAAAAAAAAATTGAACACCTATTTTGTTGAATGTCCTCTCTCGTCGACCCGCAGAATAAACAAGAGTGTGACTACTAAATGTCTGGTTAAGATCTTTCTTGGTAGAATGATTCGGATTTGATTGGTCCTAGCACTCGTAACGAGACAAGTAGGTGTGGAGATAGGATGCGAGATGAATCACAAGGTTCCGCTGTTTTCAAGCATATATGAATGAGAGCTCGCCTTGCCCTGAACTCAAAACTATGTCTGGAGCTCTATCTTTTCTTTACCTTGTCGGCCTTCTTTATTCAATTCATTGCATGTCTTTTCTTCCTTCCCTTCTTTGACCTTTCTTTGGAACTCTAATCATCCCAGGAATCAGTAGTAGCTCCAAAGGACCAATCCACTCACTAAGTGTATGGTAATCAGGTAAGCATTGTTCTTCCTTAACCTTCTTCTGCCTTTGAAGATAGCAAGGGCATTGAAGCAAGATCCCGGTCGTTTGCTTTCTGTTCATATAATGCATACTGAATTAGTTGCTGGTTGGGTCAGTTCAATGGCCCTATACGAATTAGCCGTTTGTTTTTTATCCCTCTAATCCTGGTCTTAATCCAATGTGGAGACAAGGTCTGTTCGTTATACCCTTCATGACTCGTTTAGGAATAACCAATTCAGGGGGGAGTTGGTTGGAGTATCACAGGAGGGACTATAAACGAATCCCCGGATATTTGGAGTTAGGAAGGTGTGGCCGGAGCACATATTGTGTTTTCTGGATTGTGCTTCTTAGCAGCTATCTGGCATTGGGTGTATTGGGTACGGAAAAATCTTTGGATTTGTCGAAGATTTGGGGAATTCATTTCTTTCTCTCAGGGTATGGTTGCTTTGGTTTCCGGATAATTCATTTCTTCTTATTATTATTTTGTTTCTTAATTTGAAAAACAGCTAATTTAAAATATATTTAGAAAAAACAAAAATTAATTTTCAATCCTAAGAGTAAATTTATTTTTCTTCATATATTTAATATTGCATAAAAGTGATAAACAATAATACTTAATTTTTAATTAGAAAAATGCCAAGTCAGCAGGAAAAAAAACAAAAAGGAATTTCTTGCTAGAAATAATATTACAAACTGGGAAAATCAAAATTCTAGATGGTATAAAGATCACCACAACATCTTTTTACAAAAACCCAAACAAACTTTGAGACATAAATAAGCAAAAAAAAAAAAAAACCATAGCAAGCAATTTACAACCTTGATTAGCTATGAACATAATAATGACTGTGTTTTTAAATAGCTCTCTGATAATTAAGAAAAAAAAGAAGTGCTAACTCGGGATGAAGGGTTCGAAGAGCTTCTCGCACGGGTTTGGATAGGTTTGTAGAATAGTAGCAGCACGTTCAAATTCTTCCCTCAAAACTTTGATACTGTACTTGTCGACAACTCGACCGAGGTCGTGAGATGTCTCAAATGGATCCTCGATGCATATCAAATGACGATCCTTGCCGATTCTCCTCGTCCAATCTTTTGCTCTCTTGCTGCATATTCAGTTGACAATGAGATGAACATAAGAAAGACAACAATGAGATGAAGAGCCATATCTATATCTATCAGCATACTCCTCCCCAGATTAAAATTTTGGGCTACAATAAGCTAAAGCCCATTAACTACTCAGAAACAAAGTAGAAGTTTCAATGCTATTTCAAAAGAGGGCCGGATCTGAGAATAAAAGTAAGAACAAAAGTTAACCAGAGTCAACTAACTAGAGTTAAATGAAAAGAACCCCAGGTGTCACTTGGATCCTTCATCAGAATTCAGACTTTTTTACCATCCATAAAGAAAGCATACAAAGACTAAAATGATGAAAATTTTAATATCTTGCAAGTTTAATACTAGGAAGCAAAGAAACATATTGAGAATAGAGAGATCAAAAGCTTTTATTGATATAAATAAAAGGAAAACAAACGGATAACGCTACAGAAGGACTTAAAACGACCGATACCACTGAAAAAAATTACGAGATTAAGAAGATGAGAAAACTCTTTGACACGGTCACGGACATCGAAGAGAGGCATGAAACCTTGGTATAAAACAGACCTTCCATGGGCACTCTCAATCCATTTGAACATTCTCTGGTTTCTTCTAATAAGCACTACCTTTGTAGGCCTCTAGTCCTTTCCTTTTCAAGACAGGGTATTATCAAAACAAGAACAAAGAACTGGAAAGAGAGAGATTTAGTTGTAGGTCTTTCTTTCTTTTCCTTTTCCCCATTTGAATCCCTGTAATGAGAAGAAGAACAGAGTGGATCCAACTACAATCTCATTTTTGTTTATCTTGCTTTGTTCACTTGCTAGACATGAGGCCTATGCCCCTAACAGAAGGACAGCTAGTGGAGAGGATTGTCAATTATCTTGCCTAAACAGAGAATCAACTGATAAGAATTTCACTAGAAGGGGTTTTAAGGCAGTTCAACTGAATCACTACAACTAAAAGTTAAACGATGATGAAACTCGACATTGCTACAGGCATAATACCCTAAGTGCAATGACCAAAAGATACTCGGAATAGGGTATTAAATCTAACCAAAGTTCACACCTTCCTCAAGACCTCTCTTGACATCTCTAAAAACTTCTCCCATTTGGAAATGTAATCTCTACAGAGACACTATATAGTGACAACGAATGTAACATGCTCAAGCTCACCGCTAGCAGATATTGTCCTCTTTGGGCCTTCCCTCTCGGTTCCCTCAAGGTTTTTAAAACGCGACTGCTAGGGAGAGATTTCCACACACTTATAAAGAATGTTTTGTTCTCCTCCCCCAACCGATGTGGGATCTCACAACGACCTTCTTCGCTTTTCTAACTCATTTGCTTGTATATAATACTACTGCTCATAAACGACCATACATATCTTTTCTTTACATAACTAACTCTCTTGTCTATGCTCACCCTTCCTCTAATTTGCAAAGCAAATTGGGGTGCAAATTAGATACAATATGCCACTATCATACTTCTGTCGAGCCAAATATTCCACAAATTAACCAAAAAGGCTGCAAATCAAAGGGTCTCCTTATCTCAAAATGGCGGGTGGAATAGCTTCAATCTTTTGCTAAAAAATATTCTAAGAATTGTCCCCATCCATCTCTTATTCCAAGCGTCATACTTCCAGAAGCGCAAAACCAAAAACCACCGAACAAAGTTCAGGAACTTTGAAGTCATAGGTTCAAGATAGGTGGTTTTCTAACAAGAATACCACAATCTTACGAGTTTTCTGATGCTAACCAGTTTGTAAAAGGTCCCAACTCAAGCTATTTAAGACCACTACTTTTTTGCCTAGGAAAGAATCACGCACACCTACCTCTTTAATCCAGTCCAGCATCATGTTTTTTAGTACCAAAACAAAAAACTATCATGGGTCTATTATTCCTTAACAACAGTTACACTGAATTTAAAAGCTCTTTCATATAATGATAGAAACAAATATTATATCACATATCTTACCTGATAGTGCTTTTAGTACGAATGGATATGACGGTGTTGGCATAATCATGACAATATGCCCAATAATGGAAGAATCCCCAGACGAGTCGAGCAACGCTTTCATTGTTATTGGATCCGAAACTTTTCAGATTTTCAACTTGATCAAAGTATGCACATTCAATATTATCAACAATTTCATGATAAGTAACAATCTTCGTTTCCTGTGGTGGAGGGATATACTGATCACTAAATGCAAATAATAAATATACGACCAGATAAACTTGCATAAATATAAATATCAAAGGTGAAACTTTTGTTGGTCAGCTAATCTATTATCAAGAATACAGCCATCTTATCCAAACAACATAACATATCAAACTAAAACTATTGGACATAAATTAAATACTAATTGAGCAACTCAACAACAATTATTAATACCCATAACAAATAACTGAAATAGAAAAAGGAAGTAGCTCCTATAGTACAACATCAACAGCTTAGGGCTTCTTTTCGAACTGTTTCCAAAACCTTTTGTTAAACAAAAAGTCTACTTTAATAATTGTTTTCTAAAAATTGTTTTTTCTTATTTTCTTGTAGAATGTTTTAAATGATGACCTTTCCTTAAAGTTGTTCTTGCCTTCAAAATCAAGTTTATAATAGTGATTTCAATATACACAATAAAATTACGGTTTGCAGGTCATTTGGGTCTCAGAAATAATTTTGTTACGAGAGCTCCATTTATTTAAGGAGTGCATAAAATTCCAGTGTCTTGTACATGTTAAGAATTGTACCACTGCTGACATGAACAGGGATGCACTTAACCTCTATGCTCAATTTTCATCTTTTTAGTTCTTTGCTTCTTATCTACCTATTTCATACTAGAGGCTTGAATAAAAGAAATCTAAAATGTTTATTTGTACAGATAAGCATATGTAGATAGTAGAATAGCCACCCATGAGAATGGATGGTCATCATAAAAGGAGTATTTAAAATCCAAATTCGGACTGTGAGCATATATTAAGAGACTTGGATACAAACCTGTAAACAAGGCAGGATAGGAGGATCTCGATGTTGTAAGAAATGGATGCACATCAAAACATACCTGAATTGATAATAGGCATATTAGCATACTCCATCAAGTTAACATGTGAAATTAGAAAACTTGACAATGTAGGAAGTGTTCGCAACTCTCAAAAACCAAGAAATTACGTGTTCGTATCCTTATCATAGTGACACTAATCTCTAATCATGATAGAAGATTAATTAATACAACATGATCATACTGCACAGTAGAAGAATTCCATAAAGTTTGACAACTTACGCGTAGCTAGAAAGTGTTCCCTGGTATGTTTCATTCACTCCTCTAGACTTAGCCCAATGCTTCACAATAAATGCCAATTGTGGTAATCTCACATCTATTTGTGCATAATCCCGGAGAAGTTTTGTATTTACAACAGCCAAAACATTGTTTATGCATATGTCACAAGATATTCCAGTCACCGGATCCTTGAGCTTTATAATAGGAACCCTTGCATGCGTCAGGGCCTACAAACATAGTAACTTGAAGTCAAATAATAGAAATTTAAAGAGCTTTTATTTGTGTGCATGATAGTGAATGTCGCTTGAAGTTGTATCCAAACATTACGTCACCATTTTGTTATTTTCATACATGCATACTGCCTATTTCATCACCTAAAAAGGATACACGTACATCGGAGAACAGAAGACAAGCTCGTATGACGCATGCAACTAAAATATAACATACAATTATAAACACATCTTGACATCATTACCAAGACATTTCAACTTCAATCAAGAAAAATATTCTGAATGGTAGATAATCCAAGTACCTGCACATTCTGGAAGTTAGCTGATTGCAGTCTATCTGCCAACTTCAGTAAGATCTCAGCCTTGTCAATATCAGCATCTCTATGCACAAGACACACATCTAAATCACTATTTGAAACACCGAAGGAGTTCGCACATGATCCAAAGAGACATAGACGAGCACAAGGCCATTCATTAACAACCAACTTCTCTAGTGATGTTAATAACTGCATCTGTTTTTCCTTTTCTTCTTTAGGTGGTATCAGAGATTCATAAATTGCAAGAAGAGGAACTTTCAACATATCTATGTCACCACGGCACTTTATATGTCTTCGAGAGATCCTCTCCCTGTGTGTAAGTAGCCGATTCCCCCTGCAATCCTGTGTAGAAAATTTCACATAAATTTTGTCTCCAATCTGACCTTTAATATTAATAATACCCTATCCACAAATGTTTCAATACAAACTTATATAGTGACCCTATCCACAAATGTTTCAATACAAACTTATATAGTGAATTTTCTCACATGTTGTTCCTTTGAAGACATAAGTACAATATTCTAGAAAAGATGCAAGTTTGTAAATTCATGGGGCATACAATCTCAACGTTAAGATGATGAGTAAAATGGTATGCCTCTTTCCTTCAACAAAATTCATTTTTAGTATCTTATCATTCATACATGAGACTTCAACAGTGATGTTTCCACACAAAAAAAGGCATTGTATGAAAATACAAGATAAATGAAAAGAGAATATTCAACCTTCTCACGACGCACGTGTTTAGCATCGCTTTTCTCATCAGGTTCCTCCTCGTGCAACAAGGAATCAGCAAGCTGTTCACCTATATTGTTCTCCAGTTCCTGGCTATCATTACCATTAGTTGAATCAACATCCTTTCTCATCCAACCACGCCCCTGATGACTATCTCTGGGCCTGCCTTCAGCAAAATCGGGATGCAAATTCAAACCACGTTCTTCCATATCCAATGCTGATGCTGAATGAAGATCACTCCTAGAAGGGCGTACAGGGTCATGAAGCTGTGCACCAAGTTCGAGCCTGTGAAACGCCTCCCCAAGTTGACTTGAACTAGCTCTCTCTCTATTTACTACATGATCAAAATCTCTCCTTCTAATGTTCACAGAATCCAAATGCCCTCCTCCCTTTGGCTTGCTCATAAAACCAGATGGCTCCAACACCTTCACCAAGGGATGAAAATTGTAGTTTTCACCCAACACACGCCCTCTTTCTTGCTCTGAGTAATCAAACTCTCCACGGCGAAAGGAATGAACATTGGCATTGGAAATCGAATTCCCATATGATATGAAATTCGAATTCCCATGAGAATCCAATCCCTGATTTCTATTCATCCCATTAGGGATTGTCTCCCTAAACCCTACTTCGCGGTTTAAATCATTGGCAGAGCTATTATTCCCACTAACCAAAACCCTAGAAAATTGAGTGGGAGAAAAAGAGCCAAACTGAAGCTTATTCTCCAGTTCATTATGCTGCGAAAGGTTATGAACAGTACCATTCGCTCTATCATGGTTTCCACGAAGCCCTAACCTCTTCAAATCGTCTGCACCCCCAAGACCCCCTTGAATTAGGTCACCCGAACTGTGACTCGCCGCAAATTGGGCTCCCCCAAACTGATTCCGAGGAAGAGGAAAAGGGTTCTGCTGAAGATGTTGAAACCCCACAAAGTTAGAAGCAATAGGAGCAGACAAGGACTGGTGGGAGTGTGACCAAGGGGAAAGAGGAATTGGGTATAGAAGATCGGAGCCAGTGGAAGGCCAGGGCGGCGGGAGGGAGGTAAGGGAGGGACCAACGGCGGCGACGGCTGGATCAAGGGCAGGGGGAGGGTGAAGGTGAGGCTGCGGCTGAGGATTGATGTTGAGATGCGATTGGCGATTTGGGGGTCGTTGTAGGAGGGAGAGAAGAAACTCTCCGCCGTTAGAAGGTGGGGGAAAGGGAGAGTGACCGTCGCCACCAGCGTCGCCGGCCATGGTAGGGCGAGTCAGCGGCGGTCAGTAACAAAAGAGAGAGAGAGAGAGAGAGAGAGAGGGCGAGTGGAAGGAGAAGCAACAAAGAATGAGTAAGAATTGGAGGGAAGAAGGAAATATCAAAGCATAAAATCTTCATTGACTATGCAAAATTTGGGATCCGATTTGCTTTGCAACTTCTTGCTGCCAATCACTTTTTTCTCTCTTTTTTTTTTTTTTCTTTTTTTCTCCCCCTTTCGAAATAAGAACATGAAGTAATTAACAACACGTAACCTCTATTTATTTTTATTAATCAAATTTTAATTTTATCATATCTTTTAACCTCAAAATCAAATAATAATAATAATTTATTACTATCCTTCACTATTTTATTTTAAACAATTTTAACTAAAAATTTTTTTTATTTAATTTTGTAGCTTCAATTTATTTTATAATAAATCTTAATAATTATCCTTAATAAAATTATATAAACTTTTAATCGTAAATATTAATACGACTTAAAATAAACGGTCTGATAGAGACTATATTTTTTTAGATTTAACCAAATTATTTCCATTATAAATTTTTTCTCTAATAATTTTGATTAAATAATTAATCCAATTCCATCCTAATTTTTTTATGGGTTATTTTGAATAATTTATTCAAATTTTTATTTTTAATAAAATCAAAATGTTATTCGATAAAACATTTATTTATTTAATTTTAAAATTTTAATTAATTTACTACTCAATTTTAATATATATTTTAAAAAATTTATTTTTAAATAGTTAAAAATTATTTTTGAGAATGATTGGAGAATGCTAATAAAAAAAATTAAAAATATATATTTTAACAATATATTTTAACAAAAATCCAAATAAAGGCTAAATTAATTTTTAACAATATATTTATCCAATGGTAATTTTTATTTAAAAGTTAAATTAAGGAAAATATCTCTAAGGTTAAATTAATAAAAATGTCTTTAAATTTTAAATTTTAAAAGTTCAATAATATCCTTCTATTTGAAAAAAATTAAAAATTATTTATCATAAATTTTAGATAAAAACTAAACCATGATTAAAGTACCTAATTAAAAAAAAAATAAAATATGATTACCATCCAAATTCATCTAAAAATACTTTTAATAGAAATACTTATAAACTTTTAAAAGTAACATTAAAAAGTTAGGACATCATCTCTGAAGTGTTAATAAATGGTCTTCGTCTATATATTAACCATAATTTTTTTTTATATAAAGATAAAAAGTGTTATTTATACTTTTAAATATTCATAAATATTTCTTAAATATAATACGGTAAGTAACTTTTTGAAGTTAAAATATATTTTTGAAACAAAATGCACTTACATCCGAAGCTAATAGCAGCGAGTATTATTGAAATTTTTAAAAAATTAAAAGTATTTTTTTATTAATTAATTTTTGTTGTAAATCAATTTAAATTAAACAAATAAAAATTGCATTCAAAATTCTTTCATTATTAAACTTGACCACATGTATTAAATTTTACCAAATTATAACTTAACTTCAAATAAGTATTACAATTTTTATCTAGTGTAAATATTTAATAAGACTTCAAAAAGAATTTTTTTTTTTTTTTTTTTTTTTTTTTTTTTTTTTTTAATTTGTGTTTTTAAAATTTACTATTGAAATAATTAATTATAAAATTGAAAGTTTCGATCGTAACAAAACATTACTTGAGCATAACAAATGGAATATGGAGATTAAGATCCTCGATCTTAAAAGAAATCAATTATCGTCAATCTACAATACTCAACAAATAAATACGTGCATTAAATTGTAACAAAAATGTTACTATATAGTTCAAATACAAAATGTTAAAATTGGCGACACATTTAGTGCAAAACTGACCATATAACATAATTACATATATCAGCCATATTCAATAATTCCTCAAAGGGTACCCTACCCTACAATTCAGAGGCTGAATGGGTTATGATTTTATGAACTTGGCTGACCCAAATGGACCTTTCCCCACCACCACTAACACTTTTTGGCCTAAAAAGTTGCACAGAGCACAGAAAAGGCAAAAAATGTCAACTTTTGATGACCTTTTTCAAGTGAAGAAGTCATTTTGAAGTTTGAAGATCATGGAAAAGCTTTTTGGCAAAATCATGGCCTCTGCCATTCACTTTTGAACCCATTTCAGATCATCAGCCATAACCATTTGCAGAGAGTTTACGATGAATCGAAAATGGTATACAGCAACTAATTTTCACTCACCTGGTGGCTTTCCTCTGAGACTTGAAGAGGAAGTTCGACGGTGGGGATGGCGAAAACTCGAACGGTAAGAGAGGTGCCTCGGCCTCACCTGAAAGAACTGCTACGATCTCGTTCATTGTAGGGCGTTTGGATGGTGATCTTTGCAAGCATAGCAATGCAATTGTGATACAAAGTAAGGCTTGTTCCTTATCCAAGGAATGAATGGATGGATCGATGAGATCCAAGAGTTTGCCATTGCGAGCGAGTTGTCGAGCCCACGAGATGAGGTTTGCTCTATCGAACTCTGATATTGGTGATGCCATTACTTGTAATGGTCGTCGACCTGAGACTAGAACTAATAACAAAACTCCAAAGCTATAGACATCGCATTTCTCGGATATCTGCCCGCCCCCACCGTACTCTGGGGCGATATAACAAACGGTTCCTCTCATACTAGGCGTGCTGCTGATTCCTCCACTCTTCGGGATGTCGCTCGTTCCTCCATCTAGGCTGTTTCTTCTTCCATCCAACCACCAATCAATGCTGCCTTTACTGGTCTTATTGACCTTCTTCATCTTGGTTGAATCTTCATCTCTTTGCCACCATAAGTCCCTGCAACTCTTTGAGCTGAGCTCTTTCCTCTTCTTCTTCCTTGCAAGCTCCTCGCAGAACTCCTCCTTCCACCATTCCCTTGGCTTCTTCCTGTTCTTCTCTTTCTTCTTCATTCTTCCATCATCTAAAGAAGCCCACCATTCCAATCTCCTGGTTTGCTTCTTCTGCTCTTTTTTCCCACTTGAAGAAGCAATGGAGCTTTCAGATTCAACCCATTCATTCTTGGGTCTATCTTTTTTTATCTCATTCCCAATCCATTCCATCACATAATCCTTAACTCTGCCAGATTCTGAACCATCAATGGCGGTTTCCTGTTTCCACCACCAATCCCTCCCAGACCCACCTTTCTTCCTCTCCTGTGTTTCTACCATCTGTTCATCATCAATCGCCCGTGTCTCTACCATCTCCGGTGAATCAAGAATCGTAACCACACAACTATCAGGCAAACGATCTATGACACTCTCAGTTTCCTCCAAAATCGATCCATTATCTCCAACATCTCTAACTCCGCCACCGCCATCTTCCTCCTCCGATTTCAGCCTCGCAAGGCCGAAATCCCCAATTTTAGCCTCGAAATCGGCGTCGAGCAGAATATTACTAGGTTTAATATCGCCATGAATCACAGGGGGAGTACAAAAATGGTGAAGATACTGTAAAGCAGAAGCAATACGAAGAGAAATTTCAAACCTCTTACGCCATGGCATGAGTTCAGGGCACTTTCTGTCGAACAGGGCATCTTGTAGGCTACGATTAGGCATAAGCTCATAAACCAAAATCAGTCGACGGCGGCGCCGGTCTGAAGAGTGACCGAGAAGGCAGACAATGTTAGGGTTATTAAGACGAGAGGCGATGGAGAGTTCATTGTGAAACTCGCGCTCGCCCTGAAGAGAACCGGGGGAGTCCATGATTTTGACGGCGACAGAGAGGCCTGAGTCGAGGACAGCCTTGTAGACAGAGCCGAAGCCGCCATGGCCGAGACGGTTGGAGGGGGAAAACGACGCCGTAGCGCGACGGAGGAGGGAGTAGGAGAATCGGCGGGGGAGTTTTGGGGGATTTTCTTGGTGGGTTTCTGAAGGAGCAGTTCGGTTGCGGGAGAGTTTCCGGTAGATGAGGAAAATGGTTAAGAGTAGAATGATGAGCGATGCTGTTAAGGATGTAGCTAAGATGATGTAAAGATGGCTCGGGCGAGGGTGATGGTGGTGGTCGGCAGTGAGCGGCGGAGCGGCGGCGGAGGGAGATGGCATAATTGGTAAATAGTGGAGAGAAGAGAGGGTAGTTTAGAACAGTGAAAGGTCCATTGTTATGGAGAATGAGAGCGTAAAGACTGAACTCTGACAGAGAATTTGAGCCGAAGGGGAAGAAGAAGTCCTCTCTCTCTCTCTGTTGAAACTGTGAATTTTTATTTAAAAATTTAAATTTAAATAAAATAATTACTTTTTTTTTTAATTAAAATTTAAAAATTTGGTAATAGGTCGAATATCTCATCTTATATATCAACTTAACTATAATTAAATAATTAAAGTGTCTAATTTTTCCGACGGTCGAAAGTTTAAATTTTCATATTTTTTTTAAAAATTATTTATAAAATTGGACGTAATCGAGATTGGATCCTTGTCCTAGACTCATTTAACTAAAATTTTTAGCTATTTTTTTACTCTGTTTCGAGTGAGTTCTCATAAATTAAATAGACGTTTTTAACTAATATGTCTCTTGGAACGTGAGACGAGACGTTAGAATAAAAATAACATAATGATTAAAATAAATATTTTTAAAAAATAAAAGGGAAAGTCAAAGAAAAGGGAACCAGTTAAAAAGAATTAATATTAATTTTTTTTGTAATGGTAGATTAAATTACTAATTTAATTTAAGAGAGAGTTGGGTACTCGCTCACGGGAACGTGGTTTTCTGAGACGGTGACAGTCAAAGAGCCCGATTTTACGGAAGACGTGTCCGCCTCTTAATTGGTTGGTTTTTGCTGTTCCGTAACCCGCATGTGAAGAGAATACGAAGGAAGCAGTTAAGGGAGGAGGTGCAGTACAAGCGTCTATTTATGAGCGTGGGATTGACTTGTGATTCCCTAAATAAAGTACTCAATGAATACACGGTGGTGGGATCTACGTGACTGAATTTGCCTTCTTTCCTCACGCGCCATCTGCACCACGCGTAGGAAATTAATAGTTTATTTATTTACATTTTGTGGAAATTTTAAAAAATTTAATTTCCCGATGGTTATTATCGAGATATTCTCTTGGAGAAACATACCCTTATCTTGCAATCTAAGCGTACAAATATTAATTCAATTTTAATTAAATGTATTTTCTTTAATTTATTAATTCTATAAATCATTTAAAATTGGACCTTAATTTTTTTTTTTTTTTGAAAAAAACATATATAAAATTTAAAAACTAAGGAAATTAAAAGAATATATAAATTGTTAATATATAAGTACATTTCATCCGACCACTTTTGTTTTTTTCTCTGTATAATAAATACTTTAAAATCCATCATTTATTTTTTGAAAAAAAAATAATAATAATTATTTAGAGAGAGAGAGGCATCAAGTTTTATTCTCTAGAAAAGAGTGCAATATTCTTAAGGCGTTGTGGTCTCTGTTCATTTATGTACTCTTCTTTTACTCGAATGTCGCATTTTGTTTCGATATATGATGTTTGAGTTAAGAAATCGTATACGAATGAATTGAAATTAATTTGAGATTTTGAAGATATGTAAGTATGATAAACAAAAGCTCAGGTGTAACAACCCTACAAGTTACAATTTAATATAAATATAATTACGTTGACTGAATTACCATGGCCTGCGCAGTGATGCGGTCTTCTGTATAGGGGTGTCTTATGTTTACTTGAAAATGAAGTAGCACGTGGCTTGATTATTTAAAAATACTCAGTAAGTAGCTCTAACATTGGGATCGAGAAATGCAATCACATATGATTATGATAGGACTTATTTTTTCATAAAAACATCATGACCTTGATTGGTAATTTTTGGAGTCGGGCAAAAATTATATGTTTAGTACTTCTTTATACATGACCCACGCATGCACACATGGACTCACTAGATTGGTGTATATGTACCCACTAGGCATGTCTTTCAGCTAGCACACGCTCATGCTGTCAGAGCCACGAAGAGAAAGGAGTATACATAAAATCATGCGTATATAGATATCGCAATGTACATGTTCGTACTAATTATCATGTAAGAAGTATTATGATGTACATGATATACAAAAATGCATGAGATCTCTATAACTTTAAATCATGACATACACTTATGATGCAATGTACAACTCCATTCTTTTTATGACATAGCGTTTTTATGTGATATATATACATAATATAGTTTCACAACGTAGTGTAATCACATCATAATATAACTTAACATAACATAACTTGTAATCACGGCACTATCATAACTTAAACGTAACATAACACACATCAAACAATCATAAAATATTACACATGTAGGGGTCATAGAACATGCGTCGTTCATACAGCAAACAAGTCATCCAACCAAGCTAAGAGTAAAATCACTTACTTAGTCCCGCGTAAGCCATGGTGCCAGCCTGAAACTGACCTTTGCAATCTAAATCAACCTACGTAAACTCACAATATCGAGTTAAAGCATAACATATGATTCAATTCATCTAACGACATCAATTAATTCAACTTTTGGCTAAAAAATAATTTAAATAGACCAAACAGTGGTTAGATTTCAAAATGAGTTACCTAAGTCGAGAAAGTGAACTGAGTTGATCGCATGAAGCCAACTGGGAGTGAGCCGAGGCGCTAGAGTTGACTCAAGTCGATGTGCGGATCATGAAATAGGTGGCGGGTCGGCATCGGGTCAAGACATTAAATTAAGCCTAAAAAATAATGCAAATAAAAATTAATCATTAAATTTAAAAAGCAAGGGAAAGGGATGTGTTAAGAAAATTTTCAAATATTTTAATTGTTATAAGACATTTTAAATTCCAATCATATATTCGAGTAACAAGAATAATCATAAAAAAAATATAAACTAAAATTTAGTCAATAACTCATTTAATATTCACATCAAAGTTGACAAATACATTCTTTAATCATTTAATTGGATGATGTAATTTCATATGAAAAACAATTATATCATATAGTTTCCATTTTTAAATAAAATATTAATAATAATACAAATAAATGAAAAAAATTAAATAGAGTCAACATGGCAATAGAGACATTCTATTTGAATTTCTTAAATTAATTTAGACATTAATTATTCAAAACCCATTTGACAATTATGCCCTTTTTAATATATAGTTTGTACAAACTATATTTATGAGAGTTATCGACTAAATTATATATAAAAATATTCCATTTTAATTTTTGTTAAAGGAATAAAAAATATTATAATGTTGGACGAAGAGTTGACATGTCTAAATGTCGTTCTTTTGGACTTCATCCAAATAAGCATTCTAGTCACCGCTTGTGATACCTGAGTGAAAGAGGGGTACATAAATGACTCGGGACCATATTTGAATGAGAGTGTTCCTAAGAATAGGATGACAAAGAAAGACTTAAAAGAACCGAAAGTTTTCTTTAGGTGCTGAATCCAGATAGACTTGAAAGAACCTATAAATTTTTCTAGAAAACATATGAGTGGTAACAGAGTGGGATGCAAGGGAACGTCGGGGTCATTAGGTGCTGAATCCAGATTTCGAATCTTAGGCATAGATCCACATAACTCGATGTCTAATAAGCAAATATAAACTAAATTTTAGATGCCCAACGTCTAATTTTCAGTATATCGAACTATAACGATATAAAATTTAGCTAAAGAAAGAAGAGACGTGGTTTTCACGGAAGCAAAGGAGATTTTTTTAGGCGTTTGAGTGAGAAGGAAGAGTATAAGGAAACAAACAAAAATATGATTAAATATGGTATTAGCTTTCACTTTCAACTCTTAAATCTAAGCTAACTAACAAAATAAATCAATGATTTTGATCTTGTTACCATATAAGGCATTTATTTATAGACGAAGCTAAGGAAAAAAGCTTGATTTTACTTCTCAATTACTTATTTGTTGTTTAGGTTTAATAATGTGTGGTTTAGTCACGAACTTTGTGTGGTTACGGCAAGTGATTTTCGGGTGGATCATGTTAGGTGGCTAACGAAAAGTTTTGTCCTAGATTATGAGTGTTTTTTAATGGGTTAGACACTTCGTTAAACTCACTGATAGATACGTCGTTCTAATGAGTTGAGTCTATGATGAGGCTCTATTAGAGATGTCCATTGGGCGGAGCAACAGTGGGAAAGCCTTCTCCAACTGTCATGGTCGTAGATCTTCAACTGTACATCGTTGAGATATTGACATACTCACGATAAGTCTTGAGGGGAACTCAATTCCCATATTCATTTTGCGCCCAGTTTTGTGGCTTCATCGGACTGTCGGCAAGGTTTGCCTTCGCCAACCTAACATCGCTTGTGCGAAATCTAAGCTTGTTCGGCCACATACGCTGTTTGTGCATGCATGTTCAATCGTTGCAACATAGCAACGTTGCATCTTACTGTCATCTTGATTCCCGACAATACGATCCATGCATCGTGATGTTGTCCCATGTCTCGAGACGCATCGAACATCTTGGCTTGCTCAGGCACATCTATTGGGAACTTACTCATATGTCGATCATCTCATCGAGACATTCCAAACATCCATCCATTCAGATTCACTCGAGCATGGGACTCTCTCGCGTCCATGCTAAACCATTTACTACATACGTTCTAGATAGCAGGTGTATAATCCAACCTCCAACACATGGACTAGGGCGCAATGTCACGATAATTCTATAATGTCAAATTTCAATATTACAACATAATCTTTCACACTATATATATATACATAAAGTGAGCTAAAGTGAGCGGGACAAAGGGTTGTGGTGGGGTCTGAGGGTGAACGAAAAAATCTCTCATTGCTCCCTTCTCCTTTCATTGTTTAAAAGAGGATTCTCCACCCAGTTTAGGACGGGGTAACAAACATCTCTAGGCTCTACGAAGAGTCGATTGAACCTATTGCCTTAGGTCGAGGGAGAAAGAATGCTATAGAATGGCGGACCGTCACCTCTTATTTAAGGTGTTGTCTTTTAAAGAGCCTATCAAATCTATTTTGCACATCAATGTCATCACCAGTATCTCAACAAATTCACATTCTAGGGAAGAACTTTACAGTGTTTATGCAGACATTTCCAGTTCATATCCAGTTCAAATAAATAAAAAAAACATGAACACTACGGGTCGAAGAACGATACACACAAGAATCTTAAACGATACAAACCCAGTTGATATTACACAATTCCTACCTGTCACGCTGCACACCGACGAATGTAACTACAATGGCTTCGCTCCATCGTTTTCCTGGACACTGTTTACTGGGGTTGAAGAAGAACTGCTCTTTCTGGCGTGACTAGATTGGCCGGTGAGGGTCCGCCCCATGAACCTTCCAGCCTTTGAGAGGCCACTGCCAACAGCACCAAGGCCGGTTCCAACCATGCCAACGCCAGTGCCAATGCCAGTGCCCACCATGCCCACACCAGACCCAACAAAAGATGCTGCTCCGTCCAGTGCATCCATTGTGCTACCTAAAACTCCCTCCTCCTTCAGCCTCTTTCTCTCTTCAAGGATCCTCTTCTCTTCTTCCAGAGCTATCAACTGCTCCTCCTTGTTAAACTCATGGTAATGAACCTGTGCACACAACCCGAATTCAAAATAAGTAGCTTGGCAGCTTAATCAGTCGAGTTGTTTTAAAAACTTTGATCAAAGAGCTCGTGACAGCCCCAGCCCAAGCCCAAGCCGACCGCTAACAAATATTGTCTTCTTTGGGCTTTTCCTTTTCGGGTTTCCCCTCAAGGTTTTTAAAACACGTATGCTAGGGAGAGGTTTCTACACCCTTATATAGAATGTTTCGTTCCCCTCTTCAATCGATGTGACATCTCATAATCCACCCCCTTTCGAGGCTCAGCGTCCTCGTCAGCACTCAATCTCCTCTCCAATCAATGTGAAATCTCACAATCCACCCCCCTTCACAGCCCAGCGTCCTCGCTAGCACTCAATCTCCTCTCCACTCGATGTGGGATCTCACAATCCAACCCCCTTCGGAGCCCAACGTCCTCGCTGACACTCGTTCCCCTCTCCAATCGATGTGGGATCTCACAATCCACGCCCTTCAAGGCTCAACGTCCTCGCTGGCACACCACCGATGTCCGGCTCTGATACCATTTGTAACCGTCCAAGCCCATCGCTAGCAAATATTGTCATCTTTGAGCTTTCCCTCAAGGTTTTTAAAACGCGTCTGCTAGGGGAAAGTTTCTACACCCTTGTAAACAATGTTTCGTTCCCCTCTCCAACCAATGTAGGATCTAATAATTTCAAAGAACTATTCCAGTGGTTCAAAAGATTAAGAACTATTTTAGTAGTTCTAAATGATAGACCCCTTGTAGAACAAAATAAAGTACAAGAAGAAGAAATAGTTAACCAAACATATTTCCATCGAAGTACCGAATTCTACCTTGATCGTAACAGTTCCTCGATCTTTCTTGTCTTTCACTTTCAACGTGTTAAGCGATGCAAGCAATGGCAACACAACCTCCTTACTGGCCTCTGCTTGAAGATCAATCAGAGGTAATTTCGCTATCCCCAGTTGCTTATCTTGACCAATGTCCTTATCAAAAACCTATTCAAAGATTAAACAAACATCATAAATTACCACAACCAGTTCGAATCGACGTCTACAGGAGAGATGGAAAGCTCCAGAACCTCAATGATGACTGCTTGTGTCTCCTTGTCCTCTACAATCAGCTCAAATTTCTCGTCCCAAACCGGGTTGAGGTTGTTTTCGATAGTTTTTGTTTTAAATTTAAACAGCGGCCGAATATGCACAACAACATAAGGATCTGATTTCCCTATCATTTCCATGTTCTTCAAGCTGTTAGCTTTCACCACAGTCAAAGTAAGCTTTCCTTGTGGTTTAAGCTCTAACTCACTGCAAATTCATTAAAACAGAAAACAAATGCTCAGGAACGCCAGCATAAACCGATCAATATCATCCAAATGTTACTCGACCCACGAAGCAAAATAGGTAAAATTATGTAACCTTAAATCGACAGGTATGCCACCGATTGGAACAACAATCCTATGGGGCCATTTGAGCATATCATTAACAATTGTATTCACAGTATCCTGCAGATAATCAATGTAGAACACTGTAGCTCAAGCTAAAAAGTAAAAACTTTTAAACTTTAAGAACTGATATGGTAAGAAACTTACATCAATCATATCTGAAAGTCCAGGAACAGCAGTTAGGCTTCCACCAACAGCCTTCAGAGTATATAAAATTTTTGGCTCCGGCTGATTGAAAACATAGAAATAAAAAAATACCATTCTTTAATGTTCAATCACTTAAGCCATACTCTCATTTACTATGTTAATTAATATCCAACAACTGGAAATGCTACAATAAAAGGTACCTCAGCAAGTAGGGCCACAACAACAGCAGAAATACAGGGTATTTCTTCAGCAAGTTGAAAAATAACCCGAACGACTGTAAAAACTTGAAGATCCTTCAGCTGTAGCAGAAAAAAGATGTGATACTTGTCAAATAAATGGCTACTAGGTCCAACTTATGGGCAGCATGGTAACATTAAACATGTATCAGGCACTTACCTGAATGGGTATTGAAGCAACAAGTGCAGCTTCAACAGCTAAAATGATGCTTGGATCTCCACCCCATCGAAGGTCGATATCCATTGTGATTTGTCCTTGTTTTAGACTCTGAACACGTATACCTGCAAGTATAAGAAAATTCTAATACCCAATATGAGAATATTGCTTCATAGAATTCACAAACGGATATAGGCAGCCTGTGTGTGTAACCTCCCAAACCCACCGCTAGCAAATATTGTCGGCTTTAGCCCGTTACATATCGTCATTAACCTCACAGTTTTAAACGCGTTTGATAAGAAGAGGTTTCCACACCCTTATAAGGAATGTTTCGTTCCCCTCTCCAACCGATGTAGGATCTCTCAATCCACCCTCCTTGAGGGCCAACGCTCACTGGCACACTGCTCGGTGTCTGGCTCTAAAACCATTTGTAACCGCCCAAACTCACCACTAGTGGATATTGTCTGTTTTAGCCCGTTATGTATCACCGTCAGCCTCACGATTTTACGCATCTGCTAGTGAGAGGTTTCCACACCCTTATAAGGAATGTTTCATTCCCCTCTTCAACCGATATGGGATCTCACCGTGTGTGTGTGTGAGAGAGAGAGAGAGAGAGAGAGAGAGAGAGAGAGAGCCAACAAGGGTAGTTGGAAGAATAGGAGCTGTAGTCATAGCAACATAAATGTATGTAAATTCAATTAATTTCTTTTTTTTTATGAAAAAACAAACTTCCATTATTCAAAGCAGTTCCCAAATTGAAGCATCACGCTTGCCGACTCACACAACACAAATCATATTAACGACAGTTAGTTGAACTATGTTCATATTTTTTTTTAGACATGTCGACATAAAAGACTGGTTCTTTCAAGGACAGAATTTGAACCATACCTTCAATTTTAGGTGCCACTGAGCCAAGAGATAATTTGCTGAACTTTAACGACGTAATTCCTGGAGGTCGGTACTCTTCCAACAGAGGTTCGACAGATTCCCTTATAACCAACTCTGCTGCCTGCAAGTCGGGGGACGAATTCAGGAAACTCAAAGAGCACAGGGAGTCATCAAAATGCATTATGATCGAACAGTTAAAAGAATTTAAACGTACTAGCAAATTCTCGAGTACTAAAACAACTAATAATGTTGCAAGATATACCTTCATTATTTTCGTGGAATTCCTAAAAGAAAGTTGAGTGATAAACTCGTAAACGGTATAATACAAGCCACACAAGTTGCTAATACCATGATTTAAGAAGAGATTTTACAAGGAGAATGTGTAAAGAAAGTTTAACATGGCAAAGAAACTTACATCGGCAACGAACGGCCACATCTTGCTGAGTAGCTTGTTAAGCCATTTCACCTAAAATGATAAACAAAAACATAATCGAAGTACAAAATTTTGTATCGATAAGTCACTATGAGTTATAAGTATATTGCTCAAAGATAGATAAACAACAACAACAACAACAGAAAACACGTGTTCTTTTTCAACTAAACGATCTACACAAAGCTGACCCTGCACAATTATCAAAATATCTTCTTGAGGAAACATGGAGTCATTAACAAAACAAGTTTCATCGAATTCCCAGAGTTACCATTAGTGTTAAAACAAACAAAAAGTAACTTATCGTTCTTCTATCACGTGCACCATCATTTTAAATTATAGAACAATACAACAATAATGATCAACAAAGAATGAAAGGAGAAACATAAAAGGAAAAGGAACCTGCTCATAAACTGGGAAGGAGATCCATTCGGGAAAATTATCTCCACATAATTTCTTTAAATCATCTCGACTGAGAGACCCGAGAATTTTCATATCAGCAGCCTGTGCAATGAAATGAACACATATTCTCAGAAATCGAAGTGATGGCCAAACTTTATATACTATTAACTCATACAAAACATTTCTTTGTCAATCAAAATGCATTATCTTTCACTGACCAGATAATTCATATAGTTTTCTAAAAAAAACACGTATTGAAAATTATAGGCTCCCAAAAGCCCCAAATAATCATTTTCACTGCAAAATTTGGACATGAAGCCATGATTCAATCAAGTCAAGTCTATAAAAGGCGACAGTTCCAGGCCCAATATCAGTATATATCACAAGAAACTCATCGAAGAAGCTACAAATTCATATAATAAACCAAAATTGACACAAATTTGAGCATGATAAGCTGAAGAGACACCAAAAACATCCTAAAATACATAGAACAAACGAGTTACCTTGGCAATTCTTTTGGTGCTTCTGCGCCTCATCATATGCTGCCACCCAGCCATCAATGAAACCCCAAAGATAACCCCCATAAAGATCCCAGACAGCAACCCCATTTTCGCGGAGTTCTTAAACCCAACTCCAACTACAAAGGGAGACAAACAATCAGATCGAAGAACAGAACCACACAAATTGAAGAAGAAAACGAAACCCCAACAACAAAAAAGTACCAGAAAATAGGAAAGGGAAGAAGAAGAAGAAGAAGAAGCAGAAATGGGAGATGGGTCACTGAGCTTCGAGCGATTGAGTGAAGACAAAGAGAAGCAGATTCGTGAGCGAAAGGAACTGGGTCACTCTCGCACCGGTTTCAAAAGGGATAATAATTAAATCCTTAGCCCACCCCTCTCTCTCTCTCTCTCTCTCTCTCTCTCTCTAGAAACGTAAAGGTTCTTTGTTTTGATGGGTTTTCTGAAACGGTTGATTTGTTTCTTCAAATGGGTCGATGCTGTTTAAGAGAGAGTGGACTTCGGTAGCCATGGGACTTGATGAACAGATGAAAATGGTAGGACAGCCACCAAAATCTTCACCCTTAGGTCTCACATTCTACTTTTTAGGCATTTAAGTCGAATTTAATTCAAATTTAATTCAAATTCAATTCAAATTCCCGTGTTCATCTTTCAATCCAATTTCGCAAAAACAAACAAAAAGTAGGCAAAAAAAATCTTAGATCTTCTCTTCTTCTTCCCTCTCTCTCAATAATTCTTTTCCATCTTGTTTCTAAATCAATGGCTTAAATGGTAGGGGAAATTTGATCTTTCCTTTTTTGAATCATAATACTATGAAAGATTTAATCATGATTTTATAAAACTTTTAAAGCTCCCGTCCTTCGTACCCAAAAAGTGATACTTTTCTTGCTAGCTTCTTATATTAGTTCCGTTTCTCGTTAGAGTTACAAAGTTTTAAGTTTGTATTATTTAATTCTTACAAATAGGGATAGGAAGCCCACTTCAAAAAGAAAGAAGGGTAGTCCCGACCCAAACAATGCCCAAAGACTCTCGTGCCTCTCTTGATTGGACCAATCCAATCAGCGATTTCCAACAAACTTATCTTCATTTTTCGAGCAAGAAACGGAACTACAATCAAGATAAATATCCAATAACCAAACAATAGGGACAAAAAATTTCTCAATTCCAATCGAGGAATGGACATTTTCGGGGACTAGTCCACTTCCCATTACTGGACGAGGGAAATCACCATTATTATAGGGGTATGGGGTTCAAGACAAAGAAAAATGTGGGTACCGGAAAGAATTGAGAAAATATCTAATATATAAACAACTTTGTTCGATACCTTAGCATCGTTTGCTTTTATTGATTGTGTTTGGTATTATTAATCTAGCTTGATCACCCAGAGTAGCATACTAAGTTTAATACTGAAATTGGTTGGATCATAAACAAATTGTTCGTCACAGAATTAATAAATAAAATTTGAGTGAATGATATAATTATAAGGGTAAAATAGATTTTTAACCTAGTTGTAATTATGAATTATTCGTGAAAAATTGATTTGTTTGTAATAATTATATTCAAGCACAAGAGTTCAACTCTAAATGTATAATTAATAAAATTTGATTAATTAATTTTATATCATTAAATCTTATTATTATAGTGGAAAGAAATTTTGAAATATTCATATAAAAATTTAATATATTAAATATAAAAGACAAAAATATATTTAATTTAAATTTTTTGAATTAATATTTAATATGTTAAATATAAAAAAGAAAAATATATATATTTTAATTATTATTTGATATCTTATGAATTAAAATAGTTAATATATTAGATACATCGAAAAAAATCTTTTTTCAAATTAAATAAAAGATTCCATATAAATATAAAATTTTGGAGGGAGTCTAAAGATGCACAACATGAAAAATTCTCTCGAGATTTGTTTCAAAAGTCTCATCATCAAAAGTTTTATTTTTGTATATTCACGGCAAGGAAGATCTTGTGGATGAAATTTCAGAGTATAGTAAAGAGATTAGCAGACAACAATTACTTTAAAGGAAGATCTTGTGGATGAAGTTTCATACGGTTGGAATGTACCAAAGAGATTTGCTAACAACAATTACTATAAAGATACTTTTCGTACTTGCTAGCTTGGTGTACTTAAATTTTTAATAAAATCGAACTAAGATTCAATGTTTAAGTTGTGCCAAGTGAAAATTTCATTCTTTTCATGCACCATAATTGTTAATGGTTAACCATATAGCATCCTAATCGTTAATTATTAATCTTATTTTGGGTTGCATCTTAATCGTTAATTGCTAATGGTATCGTGAAGTTGTGTCTTATATTTATGTGTTTAATTGAAATAACCTAAATAACTTAAAACTAAATATTGAGATAGACTTAACAAAATAGGGGCGTACACGGGTTGGGTTAGGTTGAGTTGAAAAAAAACTTTTTGATCGACCCAGAATTTCAAGTTAGTTGGGTTGGTGACTTGAGCAACCTAAATAGAGTTCGGTCACCAACCCAACCTCTATTTTGGATTGGGTTGTCAAGTTGACCCAACAAAAGAAATATCAACCCGTAAACCGACTCGAAATTTTTATTTTCCAAAAAATTAACCCAATCCAAACCGAAAAAAAAAAAAAAATTCTAACCCAACCCAACCTTTATAGTTTGGGTTGGGCAATCTAAGTTGTAACGATCCTAACCCAAAAGTCACTTCCAGTTTTGCTTTCATGTGATCTCATGAAAACTAGAGTTCACTTTTCAAAAGTCATAACTGTGGATTATTGTAACGATCCTAACCCAAAATTTGGATCAGGATTCAGAATCCAGATTCGACATCTAATGATCATAACATTTTCCTGTCACATGATTACGTTACTTACTCTTCGCTTTTTAGAGTGAAGACAATCCTTATAGACCAATACAAGTCTTTCTAACATATTTTATCCTCACTCACATGCATCGTAGGAAAATTTCTAGAAGGTCACCAAAGTAGAATTGGTCCAAGCAAAACATACTTGACCATGGAGTTCCTATGATTGAGTCACTAAAAAAGGAAGATGCACCTTGGTATAAGTAATAACTTTCATTTCCTGTAAGCCTATGAGACTCCACGTGAGTTTGAGAAAAGAAAGAATCATTTTTTATAAAAGTGTGAAAACCTTTCGTTAGCATACGTGTTTTAAGAACTTTAAGGGGAAGGTCTAACGGGGGAACCCAAGGAAGACAATATCTGCTAGCGGTAGTCTCGGACTATTACAAAGCCTTTCTTAGTCATCATATTTTCAGGATCACTCTCATTTGAATGTGATCGTCCTCACAATCACAATCACATTCTTTCTATGCAGAAGCCCCTGACCTTGTTTTGCTCTTTTGAGTTAAGAGTTACTGTAAAACTTCCTAGAAATAGGCAGAATACTCATAAATCCATGGCTGACTTTGCTTCTAATGTTTTAGATCTTCTCTTCTTTTACAATACGACACTGTATGATCTATGCGTACAAGTTAGCCTGTTGGAACTCAAGGTAAATGCAGATTTGGCAGCATGGATGATAATCACAATCACACACATTTTTTTGTTTATTTCATGATGGAGCAGAAACAATTTAAGCAACCAAATATCAGAAGGGAGGCTATGGGACCTGAGATCCCAAGCTCTCAAGAACTTCTTCACATATCCTCTCAAGGGGAGGCTATGTTCAAGTGGGTTTCCGTATATTTCGATTACTTTTTAAGACATGATCATTAAACTTACTACATCTCTTTTTTGAGAGTCAATTCTTATTTACCGAAAGAGCTCTATCAGTATAAGCTTCGTTTCGGCGATGTTAGCACAGAATTTCCTTAGAATATCTAGAAAAACAACCCTAGCTAACTAGAACTAAGAGGCAGCTATTCTCATTTTGTGTTCCTTTCTATATGACACTTCTAAGCAATGTGTCAGGTTCTTTAATGATGTGGGGCTATTTGATACCTTTCAAATTATCCTTGAGAGTACTTTTTTGGTCCCATTTCCTACTTGATCTATCCTATATTGAATGGTATGTTGTAACTATAGATCCATATCCATAGTTCAAGTAGGTAAACAAAATGGTCCTTAGTATAAGCTTTTCTCTTTCAAAAGTCAGATCAAACTTCTTGGCCAAGACTACTAGTTCTTGCCTTTCCTTTTTTCTCGACTAAAATATTAGTTCGAACATAACTCGATAGATAAACTACTCATTACCATCTCAATTGTCAACAGCTCAATCTATATCCTGCAATTGTTGAACTAAAAAAACGAAGTGCAATATTCAAGCACAATAGATTTTTTTTTTCGAATTGAAGCCTGACTAACATTGTCAATCCTAATTATAAGTGAATGGGAGGATTCTTTTTTATCACAAAATCATCATAAACCTAAACAAACCATTACTTTTCCATCTTACAATATTTGGTTGGCGAAATAGTCTTAAAAATGTAAATCCTAATGGCTACTAAGTCAAACCCATGATAATCTATTGGTTCTTATAGCAAAAAAATAATAATAGGCAAAGTGTAGCTATGGAAGATTAGAGGAGTTCTTCATTTATTAAAATAAATTCAATCTCTTTAATATATCAAAGGCCTCTGATGCTTCAAAAATCAATCACGGCAATAAAATTACAAAACTACCACATAAAGGACAAAAAAGGAAACGCGTGATCTCTAAATCTGACCTCGTTAGTCTCAGAGCAGCAGCAGCAGTAGCGGCGGCACCACCGCGATGAAGAAGAAATATCGGCGCAAGTTAGCGGCGGTTTTGAATCCGCTGTTGTCCTTCGTCTCAGGAATCATTAACGGAGGCGTTTGAACCGAATCGGAATCCGGCGGCGTCGCGTACGGAGGCGGAGGCGGCTGATTCAGGCTTGGCGGCAAGCCAAGACCGGTATTGACCTGGATCTCGAAGGCCATACCTCGTTGGCACTGAACTCCATCATCCGCGTCGGAGAAGAAGTAGTTCGAGCCGCTGATGATCAGCGCCACGGGAATGATCAATGGCTTGTTGAAGTCGGAATCACCGCCGTTGTATTGGAACGTGTCGTTGTCCGAGGCGTCGTCGATGGAGCAGCTCTTGAATGTCGTCAAGTTGGAGGTCTGGATCACGGTCTGATTTGTATTCGTTCTGAAAACTGAAATTAACAGATTAAAAAAATGGCGATGAACTTCTGTGAGTTAATTGATTGATGAGATAGAACAACAACTGTAATCAGATTTTCGATTTCAGATTGCACAATAGAAACCTAGATTTCGAGCGC